>NC_056744.1:335018650-335026150 GCF_019279795.1 Protopterus annectens | reverse complement strand
TAACATAACTAAAGAAAGCCTTGTGATTATCCTTAGTGTCCTGTGCAGTTTTTCTCTCGAAGCTGGCCTTAGACGATTTTATGAGTGCCCGTAGTTTTTTGCTAATACTGATCAGAGATGCCTTCCCTTTTTGGGATTTTGCTCGATCATGTAGTAGCTTCCTCCTTCTATTGTATAGTTTGTTTATGGCTGAGGTCCACCAGACAGGCTGTCTGCCTTTGGAGGATTGGGTCTTTGTTTTATTTGGGATTGCAAGATCCATGCATTCCTGAAGGTGTTCATAGAATGCGTTTATAAAGGATTCTGCAGTCTGGGCTGTGTTTTCCACAGGCCCGGGGGCTTTGAAGGATTCCACCTCGGTTTTGAGGAGTGTGACATTTGCTTTAGAGAAGTTTTTCACTGTGGTTTGCTGGGCAGGGGGTGGGGTCGGGATGTGAATATCCAGTGAGATTAGTTTATGGTCTGATCTTACCAGTGAGGGATACACTTCTGGTCTGGAGCATAGAGTCCCCATGTTGGTGATGATCAGGTCCAGTATGTTTTCCCCTCGTGGGAGTGGTAACAAGTTGTTCCATAGCATTTGAGTTTATAAATTCTAGGAACCATTGGGCTAAGGTGTTGGAGCTAGAGTAATGCTCCCAGTCTATGTTTGGGTAGTTGAAGTCGCCCAATATAATGGTGTTTGGAGAGACCTTCATATTTTCCAGTGTTCTCAGGAAGGCCGAGTGGGGTTCCTGGGTTTGGGAGGGTGGTCTGTAGCAGGCTATAAACTGGAAGGCAGTTTTACCCACTGTTAGTTGCACATGGATAGTCTCTGATGCTTCGTGCTGTGCCACCAACCTGGAGGTGTGGGTATCTTTGACGAATATTGATACTCCCCCTCCTTTTGTGGTTCGGTCCAGGTTTTGGGACCGAAAAGCATGGTATGAGGTATAACCTGGTAGTGCTGGGGTGCTCTCGGGAGCCTTGAACCAGGTTTCTGTTACTGCACAGATATCTATGTTCTCCATGCTAAGGAGAGTTTGGAGTGCGTGCATCTTGAGATTTAGACTTCTGGCATGGAGTAGCATTACTCTTAGTTTCTTATCCCTTGTGATACCTATGGAGGTGGGTTTGTCTTTTGAGCCTTGCCTAAAAAAGGCACTAGGGGGTAGCAAGAGTTTTTGCCAATATCCGAAAGCCCAGGGGTGACAGGTGCAAGCCGTCCCTAGCGAAGCATCATGGCTTGTCGAGCATGTCATCCCAAGCTGACGGGCATTGGATCCCCTTTGAATGACACCAATACTTAAGCCAATTGTTAAAATTGATCATCTTGTCTTCATATTGTGGCATCATTCTTGGTGAGGGTAAGATGCTACTCAAGGTCAGGGTCATACCGCCTGGGCTACATGCTCAGAGAGCTCCTCTGTCTCTTTCCATGTAGTCCAGAGAGGTACGTCTCAGGTCATTCACACCAGCATGGACAATGACTGAGTCATATTTGTACTTGCCTTGGAGTGACCTGAGTGCTTGTGTTATGTGGCGGATCCTAGCGTCTGACAGGCAGCTCACCATGACCTTCTTGTTCAGCCTGGTGAGCAGGACATCCGTGTTCCTGACGATAGTCCCCTATTACAAGTGTATCAGGTGTGTTTAGCCTTAAGGGCTGTGACTGTTCGGCACACTGGCTTTGTGAGCTGTGTGTTGCAAGTGTTTTGTTTTGGGGTAGCGGTTGCTTGGGTGTTTGCTTTGGAGGTCTCTGCTGCTTAGGCAGATTTTTATTTACAGCCTCCGAGTATGTTATTGTGTGTTTGTGTTAGGTTTGCTGTTGTGGTAGGTCTATGTGAGATTGGAATGGTAGTGAGTGTGGTTTCCTTCTCCTGACTCACTACGACAGTACTGAGTTGAGAGAGCTTAGCCTCCAGTTTGGCTATATGGTTGCATCTCTCACATGTGTTGGAATTTGTTGGGAGGAGGAGAGGGTTGTCTGTGTACATGAGGCAGTTGTAACATTGCCTCAAGATTCCCAGATTCACCAGCTGGACCGGAGAGGAGATTGACAACTGACCTTTGGACATGCTAGGATAGTACTGGGAATTCCTTTATAATTGAAAAAAAGGGCCAATGGGGGGAAACAAGGTACTCAAGGGGAGTTTGAGGGTGTAGTGCTTTTAATTTTTTAGTGCTGACTTAGTGAGCAAGTGCCAGGTAACTTAAATGCAATGTGTTACAGGTAACTTAAATGCAAAAATGACAAACAGTAACTTTCTTTCAAGTGAAACAAGGAAATAAGTACAGTAAGCAATGCAGATATCACTAGGGATCCACAGAAGTGCTGAAAAGCCGCGTTTTAGGTGAAATTAGCATTTCAGGGAAATAAGCAAACAAACAACAAGCATACAAAGCAAGCTAGATTCAGCAGGCCTGGATCTAGTCTATGCTACAGCAAACAAGGTGTACCAATTTCAGTAAGAAACAGTTCAAATATGCAGGCACTATAAGCCTTTAACCAGAAATTCCCAGCTCAGAAGGGCAGAGTCCAGCCTCTCCTCCCACAAGAGTGCAGACCACGAACCTTCTTAATGTAAAATAACTGGCCTGAAGCCCAAGTGCTTAAACCAGAACTAATACACTTTTAGAGTAACAGACACGGAGCCCTCAATCAGCAGTTCCCAACTTAGAAGGATGTAAGCTATCTGTCCTGCCACCACAGTGCAGGCCACAAACCTTCGTAATGTAAAACAACTGGTCTGAAACCCAAGTGCTTAACCTAAAAGGCTTAGAATGAGTTACACCAAGCAGTAATAAATACAATTGAGTACTTTTAAGATTACGCAAAAGCAAAATAAAGTAGGAAGAAACACAAATACAGTAAAAGCAGATACATTTTTTTTTTTTTTTTGTGGAAAGAGAGAAAGGAAAGAGAGAAAGGAGTAGCAGAAACTAAGCTGATTGGCCTTCTCAAATGTTCTCCCTGTACTGGGTAGAATGAGGTAATGACACTATACCAACAGGCAAGGAGGGTGGGAAACAAACTGCAGAAATGTTTCTCACACCTGAAAAGCAGCAGTGAGCCTTTAAATGAAAGTTTTAAACAGCTAAAGGAGCCTCTAGAAAAAAGAGTTTAACTGCAACAAGTTATTACAAACAAACAACCCAACAGATGCTTAATAAAAGTGGACAATTTTCAGTTAATACCTCACACACAGTGAAACTAGCTAGAAAAATACACAGTACACAAAGTGCTATAAATAAAGAAATAAAGAACAAAATAAACAAAAAACAGGATACTTTGTTATATATTATAGCTCCGAGTTTCCTCAGTATCCTTCCTTCGATCAAGCTCAGTGTGAAATGGCAGAACACTCACAAATGAACTTCTTAGGTAACAGAAAGTTGAAACCTGAGACAGTTTTTAAGAAAGAAATCTCAAAAGAACCAATGAGGTGCTTAGTCTAAGCTGTAGTCCAGGTGACCTCAGTCAGCCAGTGACCTCAAACAATTCTCTCTCACTGAAATGCCTGATGGCTTTGGCAAAACCAAGATGTCCCTGAATATGTGCTCAGACACACAGCCTCCACAAACACTAGGCCCAAATACAAACCTGAATATGGAAATGCTACAAATATCCCCACTACTTAGAACAAACTGCAGAAATGTTTGACACCTGAAAAGCAGCAGTGAGCCTTTAAATGAAAGTTTTAAACAGCTAAAGGAGACTCTAGAAAAAAGTTTAACTGCAACAAGTTATTACAAACAACCCAACAGATGCTTAATAAAAGTAGACAATTTCCAGTTAATATATATATATATATATATATATATATATATATATATATATATATATATATATATATATATATATATATATATATATATATATATATATGTGTGTCTGTGTGTGTATATATATATATATATATATATATATATATATATATATATAATATATATATAATATATATGTGTGTGTATATATATATATATATATATATATATATATATATATATATATATAATATATATAATGTATATAATATATATATGTATATATATATATATATATATATATATATATATATATATATATATATATATATATATATATCTATATAATATATATATGTAATATATATACATATATATATATATATATATATATATATATATATATATATATATATATATATATATAATATACATATATAAAAAATAAAAAACTTCTGTGGATAGGAAGAAAAGTCACACTGAGTCCGAACTGTAGTTTAGCGCTTTCGTCCTTTTATTGGTATAAAGAACTTCATCAGAACTATTTACAAATGTGCAAGACTTGTGCTTAAATACTTTTCTACATGTAAAATACTGCAGATATATTTTGGCCAATGACTGCTCTTAGGGTAAAAGAGTTGACACTTTTTAAAAGAAGCATTAGTATAACAGAGAGGCAGTAATTAGTATGCATGAGTTTTGTCACACTGCAGATACTTATTAAACAATGACAGCTTCCTGGATTTAGAATGACTCACTCCTGAAACTTGAGCTGCTGCAGCTGAATTTACAGTATCTAATGGTGTGTCTCTGTGGGGGTAGTTACACTAGCCATCTCAGAGCACACTTTACATTTAAGTTTTCATTGAGACCTGGGGTGGTCTCTGCATTTAATAGTAGTTGCCAGCGTAATTCTTTGAGTTCCAACAATGTTTCACAGTCACCATAAAATTGATCTACTTGCTCTAAAATAAAGAATTTAAAACCTGTAAAGTTTACACATATAGAGCTGTGCCTGCCCAGAGCATTGCTAATATCTTTATTCCTTATGGCTGCTAAATGCTCTTTGATGCGGTCAGAAAGTTTTCTGATAGTTTTCCTACATAAAAGGATTGGCAGGAGTTGCATGTTCCTGCGTAGACTACAAACATGGTGTGGCAGTCATAATGTTTAAGAAACTTAATGGTCAGATTACAGTGTCTAAAACAGAAGCTAGTGCCCGTATGAATATGCGGGCAGACAACACATTTAGTACAAGTGAACATGCCTTTGACATCGTCATTTGGTACCTGATTAATTAAAAAATGTGGTTTGTCTTTCTCAAATGCCATTTTTAGTGTTGTAGTCCTTTTGTAAGAGAAGTTTGGTTCTTCTCCCAGAATTTTTCTTAGTTCGTTGCTGGCCCTGATAATGTTCCAGTTGCTGTTGATAATGTTTTTGATGGCTCGCATGTCCCTGCTGATTGGTAGAGGGAAGCTGCAGTTCCTGTCTGTGCAAGTTTCGTTGCTTGCAGTGGCCTTAGGAGTAAAGCCATTTTTTAGGATCGGTTTGTGTTTGTTATGCCTGTGCATAGCAACATCCGTGAAAACTTTGTAGATAAGTTGCTTGGGGTAATGTCTGCTTGCAAACATGTAAGCAAGGAATTTGCTTTCCAGGTGAAAGGTGCTGTCCTCTGAAATGATACGGGATAGTCTGATAAACTGTCCCCACAGCACATTCTTCTTCATGAAGAAGGGATGTTGGCTGCAAAAGTCTAGGAAATTATTCCTGTAGATGTCCTTGCGATACACGTTTGAGACTAGCTGTCCTGTGTTAGTGTCCATGGTAATTTGGATGTCCAGGAAGTTTATTTTAGCACCGCAGCCTGAGATAACAAAATCCAGATAGAGGATACTGTTAGACAGGCAGTTGATGAAAGTGTCCAGATCTTTTTGTTGGCCTTCCCACACCAAAAAAATATCATCGATATAACGCCTGTATAGATGGACCTTGTTGAATTGTGGTAAGTGGACTAAGGTTTCCTGTTCCCATGTGGTTAACACTAAATTGGCAAATGCTGGGGCCATTTTGGACCCCATCGCGACTCCTTTTACTTGTTGGTATATGTTTCCGTTGGTGAAAGAAGTTGTTTGTTATCACTGCTGTGGTTAGTGCTAATAAGGTTTCCACTCGACCGGTATGGAATTTAGCGTATTTGCTGAGGAACAGTTCGATGGCCTGTATGCCCTCGTGGTGTGGGATGTTCGTGTATAAGGCCACTATATCCAGAGTGACCAGTATACACTTTTTAAAGTCCAACGTGGTATGCTTCTTTTAAAAAGTGTCAACTCTTTTACCCTAAGAGCAGTCATTGGCCAAAATATATCTGCAGTATTTTACATGTAGAAAAAGTATTTAAGCACAAGTCTTGCGCATTTGTAAATAGTTCTGATGAAGTTCTTTATACCAATAAAAGGACGAAAGCGCTAAACTACAGTTCGGACTCAGTGTGACTTTTCTTCCTATCCACAGAAGTTTTTTATTTTTCATTAGTAAGTTTCTTCAGTTTAGGTTTAGTTCGGTTATTTAGATTAATATACATATATATATTATATATAATATATATATATACTATATATATAATATACATATAATATATAATATACATATAATATATAATATACATATATATACGTATATACACATATATATACATATATATATTGTATATACACATATGTATAATATATATTATATATACAAATATATATATGATATATACATATATATATATATATATATATATGAAATATATATGTATATATAATATATATGTATATACATATAAAATATATATACTATACATACATATATACGCATATATATACACACATATATATATACATATATATCTATATATATATATATATATGTGTGTGTATATATATATATATATATATATATATATATATATATATATGTGTAATATATATATATATATATATATATATATATATATATATATATATATATACACATACATATAGCAGAACTCCCAACCATTCCGAATTACTCTGTTTTTACCGAGTTTTGGGGTCCAAATGAAGGGGTGCTATGATTCCCGAGTGGCACCCCTCCATTTCCGATTTTTCTTTGCTGTTTTTAAAATTTTCGTGCTGTTGGACCTGACGTCATCACGTGCGCAATGACGTCAACTCCGTCAGGCTACTAGCCAGCTGGCTGGATTAAGTTGTGAAATGGCGGGAATGGAAGCTGATACAGCAGTTTGCCGAGCAGGGATTAATGGCAGCAACAGTTCCCCGAGCCGTGGGGAACAGAAGAGCTTGTGCAGGAAGCTAAAACAGCAGTTCGCAGGGATTAATGGCATTAACAGCAGAGTTACTCAGGGTAAGGAACCAGTGTGTGTGTGTGCGTGGAACTTGGAACTTTCCATTAATTTATTGTCTGTAGATGCTTATGCCATTCAGTGGAATGGGCACACAATTTGAATTGCGTCAGGTTTTTATGTGAAGTCCGTCGCTGCTGCTGAGTTAATTTATGAAGTCCATTGCTGTTGCAATTTGTGAAGTCCACTGCTAATTTAAGGTGTGTGTGTGGTAAAATGCCCCAGAAAGATAGACCTGGTGGTTAGGGTTACTCAGGCTCAAACCCTGTACCTTGGGTACAAGGAGCCAATAGCCTGAGTTCCCTACCCATACCACCACTTCTGACTGAAGGAGTTATAGATCTCAACTGTACAGTGTTATCTGATGT
>NC_056744.1:334953900-335018150 GCF_019279795.1 Protopterus annectens | reverse complement strand
AAAGAGGGGAGACCAGGATATAATAGTCCATGACTCTTTGATTGCAGCCATTTCTAGATAACTGCTTACATTGTTCTTATTTCACTGTTGCAGTCATCACATTTGGGTTATCCCTGCCTGGGTCAGTCGGCCTGAATATCAGAGGCTTAGTATTTCTGCGTCGGTTGCTGTTGCTCCAGGACTGATGTCAGGTCGTCAGTAGTATAAAGTAAGGCAGTCTACACCATTACATCAGTCTTTTTTGCCAAGGAGCCCGAAGCAGAAGCAATTTACATGATACTCAGGAAGCGGCAGAGCGGCACTCTTTTTCCAAATTGAAGCTGAAATCTTCTAAATTCAAGAACCTCGTTCGGTTAGAGCAACAAAAAAAATCCCCTATGTCAGAAAAAGTTAACCATTGTCTCACCTGTGGAAGGCAAATATCACACCGAGGCTTTCATTCTTACTGCGTCACTTGCTTAGGCCCAGACCACAACGTTCCCTCACTGTCGTTTTTGTGCTTTGTTCAATGCCAGAACTATATGTCATCGGGCCCGTATTGTAGCTTGATATTTTCGCTCTTAGTCCTTGAATTCTGATATGGCTTTGGTAAGCCATCCGACAGCAGATGATCTGAAAAAATGTAAGGATAAAGACAGAGACAGACCGCACAGGTCCAAATTTACCGACGACACTTTAAGCTAGTTATCAGTTCTCCGGTCCTCCGTGAGGTGCTTTTGCAGCCCCTGACGCCCGCTTTTGTGGATTCGCAGGCCGCTACCTAGACCCTTTTGCAGTCTGGTATGCTGCAAAACTCATCGACTAAGGATCCTGTGGATGTCTCTACCTTCGATGGGTTCGGAGCCACTGAGCAGGCACTGGCTTCTGAGGAATTATTTTGCACTACCATTTCTAGACACAGAATGACTTCTTTCGCATCTACTGTTCTTTCTAAAACAACCAAGTGTCTAAGGCCCAGGGTATGAACCACACCCAAAAAAACGACGACCCAATCTCAGGCACCTGCTTCCTTGCCTCAGTCTCAAATGCTTAAAATGGTGGAAGACCTTATAATGCTGATCAGGGGAAGCCAAGCTACCACTTCCAAAAGAAAAGAGGGGAAGCTAAGCTACCACATCCGAAATAAGAGATTTGTCCCCAGTAGTTTTATTTGTACAAGAGTCTGATGACTCTGTTGCATTTGAATGTGAAGACATGCAACCCCTTTCTGCTTATGAGGATTCTGAAGGAGAGGAATCCATTCCTTCAGCTTCTCCAGCAGAGGACTTTTCCTTTGGGGAAACCCTGCATACTTTTAAGGGAGTATTTCCAATGGGACTGTAGGACTACCCTCAGTCTAAAAAGAGACTCAGGGAATTCTTAGATCTTCCACAGTGCAGACCCTTTGCCATTCCTCCTGTCCTGGATATTGTGGATGATGTTGTCATGGAGTCCAGTTTGACTCCTAACGCCCTTTTCCCTGCACCCAGAAAACCAGACTGGTATTGGAGTCCCTGTCTGGCAAAAAATTATTTTCAAAAATCCTATTGCTCACCCTGAGGTTATTTCTTAAGGGCCTAAAGGAATTAAAACAACAACTAGTAAGAATCCCACCCCCTCAGACAGGGATTCCCAAACATTAGACAGATGGGGTAAAAAGTATACACCTCTGCTACTCTTGCTATTAGAGCACTGAAATGTCAGTTCTATATGCTAAACTTTTAGCAACTCACTATGGAACTCTTCAGAGAAAAAATATAATTTCCTGCTTGTGCAGAAAATAGAGTTACAAGAGTTAATGCATTCTGCAAGCCAAATAACTAAGCACACCTTGCACTGTGGTTTTGATGCCCTAGAAGCCTCTTGTAAAGCAGCAGTCACTGGTTCTGTTCTTAGGCATGCTTGGCTTAAGGAACAGCCGTTGCCAGACCTTGTCAAATCCAAATTATTAGATGCACCCTTGCACAAAGACATCTTATTTGGCACCAGGGCAGAGGAGGTCTTAAAGATGGAAGAAAAAGCAAAATCTGTGCAGACAGTTAAGGACTTCCTGCAGGTTCAGCCACCAGGTGCATTAGGCATTGCCCCTCCAAGCACTGGTCCTTTCCTGCCCTCTCCAGATCAGCCCAGACCCCGGGGAAGCAGAGCCCCCCAGACAACAGCCACAGAGAATTCAGAGATCAAAGCAATGGAGTTCCTCCACTTCAAAACCAGGGAGTGCTAAGCCACCCCCTCATTGTATGAACTCAGTGACTCTCCACTTCCACCCCCTCCCTGTGCCCACCTGCACTTTGCCCCTAGGAGGAAAACTCTCCTTCCACACAAGCACTTGGGCCACCATTACCAGCGACCGCTGGATCCTCAGCATAGTGTCCCAGGGATATAGATTTTCTTTTCACACTCTACCAACCCCAAAAGAGTTCCCAGATTTTTCTCCAAACTAGTGGGCAGAAGCCAAAAAATCAAGTCCTTTCCCTGCTCTCTCTCAGGGCAATATAGCATGTTCCTGCAGAACAAATAGGCCAAGGTTTGTACTCCAGGCTCTTCCTGGTACCCAGAAAAGAGGGCACCTGGCACCCCAACCTCGATCTATCCATTCTAAACACCTTCCTGGTGATTCCAAAATTCAAAATGCTCACCCTCCAACTACTACTACCTATGCTCTCCAAGAATGCTTGGTTAGCCGCCCTAGACTTGAGGCCTTACCTCCACATCCCAATCAAGAATCATGCAGGAAATATCTACATTTCAGGGCAGAATCTCTGCACTTTCAGTTCTCTGTTCTTCCCTTTGGCTTATCTACTGCTCCCAGAGTTTTCACAAAATGTCTGGCTCCCATCCTTGCTTTTTGCAGGCAAAGAAATATTCAATTTTACCCATACTTGGACAACTACCTTATTCAGGCAGACAGTCAGGAAAAGCTCTTCAAGCACCTGGTCTTTGTAAAGGACCTACTGACCTCCCTGGTGTACACTGTTAGTGAAAAATCCAAACTAGTACCCACCCATTAGATTATATTCCTGGGAGCAAGCCTGGACACAGCATCCCAGATGGCATTCCTTACTCAAGAATAACAGACTTACCTGACAGCCTGTTTCTCTCAGCTAGCCACCAGACCGCAGCTACTTACAAGTAAAATCCTGCAAGCTCTGGGGTTTATGGCATCTTACATTCTACTCATTCCATATGCCAGACTGCATATGAGGAAACTTCAGTGATACCTAAAAAGCCTTTGATGTCAGCACTGTCAAGACCTGGAAACTCTTATACCAGTGATACCTTGCCTAAGAAAAGATCTTCTATGGTGGGTAGCAGCATGCAACCACAACAAGGGACTATCCTTATCACCACCCCACGCTGCCCAGACCCTCAGCACAGATGCATCAGACTATGCCTGCGGTGCACACCTGGACAGAAGGTGCATACAGGGCCAGTGGAGCCCACATCAAATTCATTTGTACATCAACTAAAAAAAAGATGTTAGCTGTTCAGTATGCATTGACAGCTTTCAGGCCCCTTCTCTCCCCAGGAGTTCAACAGATCAAAACAGACCAACACCACTGTGATGTGGTATATCAACAAGCAGGGAGGGACTCATTCCTACCTTCTATGCAGGCTCGCCATGACCCTTTGGCACACAGCCTCAGCCATACAACTACACCTCTTAGCACAGTTCCTGCCAGGCTTCCTCAACTCTCTGGCAGACAACTTAAGCAGAGATCTTTTGGACCCACACAAGTGGCATCTAGACCAAATAACCTTCACCCTAATAAGTCAGAAATGGGGCACCCAGAAGGTAGACCTCTTTGCTTGCCACTACAACCATCAGCTCAGCAAGTAGTGCACCAGGGAGCCTCGCGGCAGGGCCTGGAAAGTGGATGCCCTATCTTTCCAGTGGAGTAACCTCTTAGTCTATGCCTTTCCTCCACTATCTCTCATCCCCAGGGTACTGCTCAAAATAAGGGAGGAAAAAACCAAGGACAATTCTTATTGCTCCAGACTGGCCTTGCCAGCACTGGTACCCACTGCTGTGCATCCTGTCCCCTCTGCCACCATGGCATCTCCCACGGATCCCAACCCTCCTGACCCAGAGCGAAGGAGAATTCATGCATCCCCAATTGCAGGCACTCAGTTTGTCAGCCTGGCTTATTCCTTGCCCAATGAACAAGCTGCCAGTCTCAGTAAACTGGTTCTAGATGTTCTACATGAGGCCAGATGCCCTAGCACTAGAAAGTCTTATGTTGACAAATGGAAAAGGTTCTGCATCTGGATCCAAGCTAAGGGAGCTGTTACGGCACAGCCCTCCCTACCCCTCATCCTGGATTACCTAGCTGGCCTACTACACAGCGACCTCTCGTTTTAATCTATTAAAGTTCATGCCTCTGCTATCTCTGCTCATTTCAACACTAAGCAACCACCTTTCTCTCACACTCTCATCAAACGGTCCCTAAGAGGGGCTAGCAACTTGAGGCCAACCAGAAGAACACCTACCCCAGCTTGGAATCTAAACTTTGTTGGAAAAGCTCCCTTGAACTAGAAGCTTCAGCAGAATTAAAGTCCTCTCCTGGAAGACAGTCTTGCATCTGGCCATCACTTCAGCCAGAAGAGTTATCCGAGCTACAAACATGCATGGCTTTAGAGCCCTTCATCTTCCATGCTTAACAGAGTGTCCTTCAGGACCAACACATCCTTCATGCCAAAAGTGGTGTCCAGCTTGGCTATCAACCAATCCATTCATTTGCCCACCTTTTTCACCTAACCCACAAAACAAGGTCGAAAGGGTATTGCACACTCTAGATGTGCACAGACAGCTCAGATTCTATCTAGACAGGAATAAATCATTCAGAAAGACTGACCAATTGTTAGTCAGCTTTTTGCTGCAGGAGCAGCGGGCAAAGCCATATCCAAACAAACCATTTCCAGATGGATAGCACACTGCATCCATTTCTGCTACAAGCAACACGAGAAACCTCCCCCTAAGGGGGGTCCGGGTTCACTCTACCAGAGCAGCCTCCACCTCTGCAGCTTTCATCAGAGGAGTCAAGGGGGGGGTCCGGGTTCACTCTACCAGAGCAGCCTCCACCTCTGCAGCTTTCATCAGAGGAGTCCCAACCAAAGGACATCCTGGAGGCTGCAACCTGGACATTTGTTCACACCTTCACCAAGCATTACCAATTACCTATCTTCTCCAAATCCAGGCAGGCTTTGCTACTGCAGTCTTGCAGGGTATCCTAGCCAGCCCCTAGTCTTCTTGACTGCCTCCACCCTTTCCTCAGCTTTAGGAATCAACCCAAATGTGATGACTACTACAGTGAAACACGAAAAACATAGTACAGTTGTGTACACTTACCATAAATGTAAATGTTAGAGTGTGTTCGCTGTTGCAGTCCTGGTTTCCCTCTCTCTCTCTCTCTCTCCTTACAAGGAACCTTTTTGGTATTTACTTTCTAATGGTGGGGTTCTTCCACCATATACTGGCTCCCACTTGGAGGCTGCTGCAGTTGGGGCAAGGAAAACTAATGTAATGGCATCGGCTGCCTTACTTTATACTACTGACCTGATGATTTAGGTAGGATGTAAACCAAAGGGCATTAGTATCAAGGTGGAGAGTTTGAAAGGTGTGAACCAGAAGTTGGTGATCAACCATGTCAAATGCCTTGGAAAGATCCAAGAATAGGGCAGAGAGGATATGTGATTATTGTTACGGTCATTGTTTATGGTGTTGGTAAAAGCCATTAACACTGAGGTTGTGCTATGGTGTGGACGAAAACCATGCTGGGCATCCGCCATGAGGTGATTTTGGATTAGGTGGTGCATAAATTGTTTTTGTATACATTTTTCCGTAATCTTTGCAAGTGGAGAATGTATAGCTGTAGGTCTATAATTGGAGAATTCCGTAGAGGAACCTCCTTTATGTAGTAGGAGTACATAGGATGTTTTCTAGATGGTGGGAATGTTAGCTTCTGCTATGGTACGACTGATTAGTATCGATATTGGATAGGCAATGGCATCAGCTGATTTTTGAAGGTACTCAGCGGCGAGCTGATCAGCGGAGAGTGTGGTAGGTTTTAATTTTTTGATCATGTTATGGATAAGAGATGTGGACACTGGTTGGAAGGAGAATGAGAGTTGGATTTTAGAGGTAGAAGTATCAGGGGCAGGGGATCTAGAAGGTAATTGTCTAGCTAGAGCTTGAATTTTTCAGTAAAGAAATGGTTAAAACTGTCAGAGACCTCCTCTGTGGATTTATCAATGGTGGCAGCAGGGATAGGTGTAGATGTTTTACCAGGGCGGAGTAGATTGTTCAACCCTGCCCAGAACTTCTGAGGATTGTCCTTGTTGGTTGTCTGTAAATTGCAGTAGGTATTTTTTGTTCTGTAGAATACATTTTTTGTTTCATTCCTAGCATACCTATATTTTACATGATCATGGGGGTCTTTTGTGGAATGCCATTGAGCCCATAGTTTGTTTCTGCTGGTAATTTTTTGTCTTTTCTCTTTAGATAACCATGGTGCAGTTCTTGCTTTTGTACGTTTTGAGCGGGCAGGTGCGTGTAGATCAAGAATTCCAAGAAATTTGTTGTTAAAATAGGCAACTGCCTCCTCTAAGGGTAGGTGTTTTAGCATGGACCAATTGCAAGAGCTAAGTTCCAGTTGGAATTTGTCAGGGTCAAAGTTTCTTTTGCTCCTGACTTTTTTGAGTAGGGGTTGTTGTGGGTAATGGCTTTATCCTTAACTATGTAAGTGAGAAGATGGTCACTTAGGTCATCGGGGAGAGTACCAGCAGTGTACAGTTGGGGATTACTATTTGAGTACTCAGTTGAGTATACTATCTTTTTGGTTGGGTTTACCTAGTCTCGTAGGGGTGGTAATGGTTTGTGTAAATGCATGCAAGTTGATGGTGGTAGAAGAGGATTCTTTGGAACAAGAATCCCAGTCGATGTTAAAGTCCCCTAGTATTACTGTTTCTTGGGGGTAGTGACAAGATAGCCAATGAAGCGTGTCTTCAAGTGTGGCCACATTATTACATGGGGGAATATACATACAGATGATGTTGATGCTTTTACTTTTAAGTTGCAAAATAGTGGCAATAATCTCGGAGTTATTGATCTGAGGTGGTTGAATAACATCTATGGTCACATTCAACTCAGATTTAGAGTACAGCCACCCCTCCGCCTTTCCTGGAAGCATGATCCAGCCTGTGTATATTATATCCGGGTGGTAGCACTTCATTGTCAGTAATGTTAGGTTTTAACCAGGTCGCAGATAGACAGAGAACATCAGGGGAGTAGACAGCAAGGAGGACATGCAATTCGTGTACCTTATTAATGCTCCTAATATTAAGATGACAGACAAGGAGAGAGTTAGTTGGTCTATTGGTTATAGTTTTGTGCTTTGGGTTGCTGGTCAAGAGGGAAATTGTATCTGTGGTGGATGGGCCTGGATTGGGATGAATGTCACCACTGAGTATAAGACTAGGTCTATACTCGGTGATAAGTCTCAGGAGTTGGTATAAAAGTTTGTAGTAGTGTCTGGATCTTGAGCTAATATTTCGGGGGATGGTATGCTTTAAGATTGAAACTGATGTTGAGTTGTACCCAATGTTAATGGCATGGCTAAAAGTGGGATATTCTAAAGCTGGGGTGATGGTATGTCCAGCAGGGAACTGATACCCATTAAGCTGTTCGTTTTCATACAGAGTGAGTATATAAGTGGCTAGCAGAAGGGGTAGTAAAGAGTAGCATAACATAATGTGGGAGAAGTCAAGTGGTTGGAATCAGTTTGATGACACAACAGATATAAAGTCAGATCAGAATGGAGGTAGTAGAGTGGAAGGAGGAATAATTATTTGAAAGCTGATAAGGGTGGTAATGCAGGGTGGAAGGAGTATAACGGTGAGGGTGATTGGGTGTTGTAATAGGGGTGTGGTTAAGTACCTGTAAGTGAAGAGGTACTGGGGGCGGGTGGGAATTGGGGGGCAGGGATGGGGTGTGCCGAGCCCGAGCGCAGCGAGGGTGAGTGGAGCAGGGCCAACACTGACTTCAAGTGCATCTGTAAGCTGTATTATGTAAGTAGTGTTAAATAAGCTATATTATGTGAAGTAGTGTTAAAGAAGCTATATTAAGTAGTGTTAAATAGATGCTTATATGTAAATTAGAATTTAAACTGAATCTTTGAGTTTTTAACTGAGTGTTTCAGTTTTGATATCTGTACTTAGTACTAAGGTAAGGGTAGTGTTTAGACTGTGTTTGTGCTCTAGCAGGGTATTCTGTGCTACAGGACAGGGATGCAGAATACAATTTCAGGGCTAGGTGAGGGAGAGCATTGTGATATTAGAATGTTCAGAGTTAGGTTCAGTAAATAGTTCTATACAGGAAGCTAGGGGCAGCTAGATTTATTTAAGAAAATATAGAGGGAGCCAGATTACTATGGGGGACGGATTAGTGGTGCCTTTAGACCCAGGTCAGCTGAAAACAGTATGTAGTATTATAATACAGTATAGGGCTTAACCTTAGTAAAGGTGGATTGGATTCCAGATAGATGTGTTGTGGGCACAGTGTTCAGGATAGCTTTTTTCAGGTAAGAGATTCTTTTGAAAGTGATTTAGAGGGGGTCTACCTAGAAATAAAACGTATATAAGGAGTGAGGACCTTTCAGGCATTTACAACTAGCCACCAGACAATCAGGCAATTCAGTATTCACATCAACCAGAGAGAATACGGTAGACGGCAGCTCTGTGAAACTACAACAGAGTATCAGTTTCGTTTTACAGTATGAGATTGTATCCAGACTGAAACAAAGTTAAACCTTATTTGTTCTAAAAATGGCTTAACAACCAGGATTACATTACTAAGATTACATTAGATCCATGTGATATAACAGAAGTAAACAGGATATATTACTGTACAGCTAAATTAATGACTGATAAAATTCTACCACAGCAACAGAGGGTAGTGAGGGAAAGGAAGGGGAGAAATTGAATACCATCATGGAAATATCGAATAGAGAAAATTATAAAGCAATTAACGCAAGGTGTCACTGTTAGAAGACTATAGAAGATGGAACAGATCAACAAAAATACTAAGAAAGATAGATATGGTAAAAGCAACTCACTATTAGAACAGACCAGGATCTATCATGTACTGTCGCAAATAAACTAAAAATTTCAGCACGGGCAGAAAAACTTAGAAGATATGAAGATAAATATAAAGGAAAATGCAAAATAAGCAATTTGTTGAGGGCCCAAAAAGGTTTTGTAGAGAACTGGGAAATAAGGTAAAAGGAATTGAAAGATCACCAAAAAAAAGAAATAGATACATTTTGATGAAGTATCAATGAAGATCCTGTGGAACATAAAGATGCTAAATGGACAGAAGAAATAAAAGAAAGATTGTTTAAAGGTACACAATATGGGATCGAAACCAAGGTAAGAAGAGCCTTTAATTGGAAAACCCCAGGCCCAGATGCACTAAGTAACTTCTGGTTTAAAGTATTAACATCTTTGTCATGAAGATTTAGCCACGAGTAAGAACCAATTATATGTGCACCCAGAACAGACTTCAACCTGGCTAACAGGAAAAACAATGCTCCTACTTAAGAGTGAACCTGCAAGCTACCCTAAAAATTATAGACCAGTAACTTGCCTTCCGATGACATATAAAGTATACATGGGAATTGATGCCGACAGAGTTTGTAGTCATTTAGAAGAAGAAAACTCAATTTTGTCAGTAGAACAAAAGGGCAATAAGAGAAAGTCATATGGAACAAAGCATCATTTGTTGTTAGTCAGAGTGGAGAACTGAAAAAAGGGGAAGAATCTAAGTTTTGCATGGACTGACTACAAAAAAGCATTTGATAGTACCCCACATTCATGGATAAGAGTGCTTAAAAATGTATAAGATACACCCCACACTGATCGATTACATTACAGTGGCCAGGAAACAGTGGCAGACCACTTTGCAGTTAAGCCATGATAAAGGACATATTGTTATCCCAGGGATAAAAATCAAAGGGGGATATTCCAGGGTGACTGTCACCGTTGCTATTCTGCCTTGCCCTTAATCTGTTTACTCAATAGCTTAGGCCATGGTTGTAATTTGACTCCTAGAAAATAACTAAGTGTAAGACTTCTCATCTTCTCTTTGTTGATGATTTAATACTGTTTAGCTCGTCAGATGAGGAACTGAAAGCACAACTGCAAGTTGTCAAAACTTTTTCAGATGATATAATAATGCCATTTCGTCTTGATAAATGTGCAAAAGCAACCTTAAAAGCAGGAAACAGTTTGGGTCAAGAATGTAATACAACAGAACCTGAGCAAGAAGGAGTACATAAATACTTGGAAATTGAAGGAATAACAATAAAACATGAACAAATGCGAATAAAACTTAGTAAGGAATATTTCAGAAGACTTAAATTAATCCTGAAAACTGCACTGACATCTAGGAACAAAATCCAAACTATAAACCAATTTGCTCTTCCTGTCGTAACTTAGTTTTAGAGTGATTGACTGGCCCCAAAATGTGTTTGATAGGTTAGATAGGAAAACAAGAAGGATGCTTCATGCTCACAAAATGATTTATAAAAATCAGTGCATACCAAGATTATATATTCCCCATTCTGAAGGAGGGATGGGCCTCCTTGAAATTGATTACATGTATAGATCTGCAATCGTGGGACTCCACGCATTTGCTTACCTCACAAGACCCAAATTTAGTGAAAGTTTTGAAACATGAGGAGAATAAATCTAAGATGACTTCTCTGCTTAATTTAGCAAAAGCTTATCAGCATCGAGCAAGAATGGAAACCAAACCAGAAGTAGATAAAAATCAGGCAGCAACTGAATGTGCTGAATGAAAGATTATAAGGTGAAGAACCAGAACGAAAAAACGCTGCTGGACACTGCTGTGTTGAAGTCTTAAAATTTATTTAACACAAAATAAAACCAAGATGAGCGCTTTCGGGCTATGGCCCTTCAGATAAAATGCTACAAATGAGCAAGTTAATTTAAAAAAACACATTAGCCAATGAAATTCTAATAAAAAACCCGCCTATTTTTAAGGGCTGGCTTAAGGGGTACTATGTCATTCAATCCCGGATTTCTATGAGCTGTCAACTCCAGAATCCATTTAGATTCTGTTACCTCTGTTATGAGCTGTCAACTCCAGAATCCGTTTCATACAATCCAGCTCATAGAAATCCGGGATTGAATGACACAGTACCCCTTAAGCCAGCCCTTAAAAAATAGGCGTTTTTTTAATTAGAATTTCATTGGCTAATGTGTTTTTTTTAAATTAACTTGCTCATTTATAGCATTTTATCTGAAGAAGGGCCATAGCCCGAAAGCGCTCATCTTGGTTTTATTGTGTGTTAAATAAATTTTAAGACTTCAACACAGCAGTGTCCAGCAGCGTTTTTTCGTTTTGGTTCTCTCATTGCTGTTACGATTAGCTGGACTTTGGCATAGCATAAAACTTTTTTGGATATAAGGTGAAGAACCAGATGAGAAGCTAAGAAATGTGGAAAAAGCATAAATATAGCTGCAAGTATAGAAAACTTCTGGGAAAACTTCATGTTTATCAGGAACGAACACTGGAATAACTAAGAAGAGGCGAATTTCAAACCAAAAGGTGAAAGATTAATATTGGTGGCCCAGGCTAGTGGGCTGCGTACACATTGGATTATAAAGTCCATTGAACATGTGGGGGAAACCGACAAATGTAGGATTTGTAAAACCAAATTAGAAACAGTTGCACACCTCGTTGCTGGTTGTGACATACTAATGGCTGAAGGGACTGTATACTAAAAGGTATAATGTGGTAAGACTGTTGCACTGGGGATTGTGCAAACACTACGGTATTGAAGTGGCTGAAAAACACGAAGCATGAGCCACAAAGCGTCATAAAAAATGAAGTTTACATTACTTGGGATCATCCATTACCAACAGTTCAAAAGATAGAGGCTAGAAAACTGGATATAGTGGTCCAAGAAAAAACAAGAGTAGCATTGATTGTTGAAATTGCCGCACCCAGTGACTACAGTGTCTTGCATAGAGAGAGAAACAGTCATAAAATATCAGGATCTGCAGGTAGAAATGAGAGCAATGTGGAAGAAAGATACCCAGACAGTTCCAATAGTAGCAGGAGCAACGGGTCTTATAAAAAAGAATTTACAATCGTATTTAGATATGTTACCAATGCATGTAACCCAATACAAATTGCAGTAGGCGTCATTACTGGGCACATTGCGGGTGCTGCGAAGAGCACTTTTGGCTACCATCAAAGATTGAAACAAAACTAATTTCATGAACTTTAATCATACTTTGACTTAGGAATGGGGTCCATTCACGTCATGGTATTAGAAACCCAAAAGACTTGGAGAAAATAAAAAATGTAGTACTTCATGCAGTACTTCATAGGAAATAATCAGAACAGTTTGTGTAGAAATTGCAGGTAGAGAAGGTGTGGCATGTGTAGGCCGTATAGGTATAAGATGTTAGGGAGAGTAAAGGAAATTTAAACTAGTGAATATGTAAGTGAAAAGAATCAGCAGAAGGATGGGAGATTGAGCAGGAAGGTGGTGTAAGACTTATTTGGAAACATCCTAGTGAGATTCATTTTGTCAGTGTGGAGTATAACTGAATATCTGGGGTGGGTATAGGAAGAACGGGATATGATGAAAGGGTAGGGAGAAGTTTGGTTATAGTTCAGGAAGGATGCTCGGGGAAAGATGGACTAAAGCATAATTGCCAAGTTGTAGTTCGAAGATTTGTTTGGAGTTTTTGCAGAAGAGCAGGTTAAAGAAGAGGTGCCAGGTGATTGTTTAAATGACATGTGAAGAGGGAGGTGGGGGGGGGTTGATAGAAACTGTGTGTCATAGTTTATGCTTAGGTGCATGGGTAGATATAGAAGATGAGGTAATGTTTTTTACATTAAGTTTGAAGGATTTAAGGAATGTAATAGAGACATCTGGGGGTAGGGCATTCCGAAGTTTAGCTAAAGCATAGGAGTAAAGGCTTTGACCGACTGTTTTAGTAGGTGTATGCAATTTTAATAGAAGTTTGTTAGTTGAGCAGAGATTTCTGGATGTAAAGCTGTAAGACGGGATTTAAGGCATGGCAGTTTTAAGGTGCGGATAGCAGTTTGAGTGAGATAGCTGTATGTAATTCAGGTAGCGGGGTAATTCTAACCAGTTTAGTTTATTAAGAACATAACAGTGATGAGTGCGGTTGGGTAAACTAGTTGCAGATTTAGCAATTTTATGATAGCAACATTGGAGTTTATTCTTTACACATGTATGGAGGTTAGTGAGTGCAGGGGCCCTATATAGGAGGGAAGGGAGTAGAACGGTATTGGCAAGTATTTTGGTTGGAGCATCTATGAAATGTTTGCCTATAGAGTTTACAGAATTTAACGTGCTTTTTTTTATTGAATTAACTATATATTTGAAGGTGAGCTTATCAATAGTTATGCCTAGTAGTTGTACCTGAGTTGCCATTAAATTTGTTTTTTTTTTTGTGAAAAAATGTTGAAATAGTGTGCCATTGGCTTTAATGAGGACACTAGCAGCTTAGTTTTATTTGGGTTTAGTAGTAATTGGGCATTATTTAACCAGGGTTTGATAGAGGTAAATGCATCCTGTGCGATTCTTAAGAGGTATTGAAAGTTATTGGATGTAGAAATAATGGTGGAATCATCAGTATATTGGATGAGTGTGCTTTGAAGGGAGGCGGTGTGAAGGTTGGTAATAAAAATGTTGAATAGCAAGGGTCCAAGGATGAACCCTTTGGTGACTTCGGTGCTGTTTACCTGGTAGTTGCACTGGATTGCCACTTGACACATTGTTGACTGTTGGTTAAGTAACTGAAGAACCAGTTGTCTGGTTTGAGAGCATCCTAGTATAGAAAGTTGTAAACGTTCTGGATGTGACACTGCATCAAAGCCTTTGATAGGTCATGTAGGATTACTGATGTTAACTGACCTTTGTCCATGGCATTGTTCACAGTATCTGTGAAGGATACCAGTGCTGTGGTGGTATTGTGACCAGGCTTAAAATCTAGTTGGGTGGGAGAGAGGGGAGTTATCTAAAATAAATTTTATTAGTTAAGTGTATACATTTGTCAAGTATTTTAGAAAGAGGGGAGAGAATAGATATGGGTCAGTAGTTAGATAATTCGCTGGTTATTCCGCATTTATGTAATGGAATGATTGATTTTTTTTCCAAAGTTTGTGGATATTGGTTCTGAGACACACCTGTTGATAAGTATACCAACTGCATAGGCTGTTGCATTAGTAGTGATCTTTAAGTATTCGGATGGAAGATTATCAGCAGCGAGGGAGCAAGGTTTTAGTTTAGAGAGAAGTTTGTGAATTATAGAGGCGAGTACAGGTTGTAGCGAGAAAGTGGCTAATGTGGTTCTGTTGGTGCAAGTGTGACAGAGAGGAGGAGGGGTGTTTGTAATGGGCTGGGTATTTTCAGAAACTGGATTATATTTATCATATGAGTGGGGTTGCTATTAGATGTGGAAAGATTTATGAGTTTTAGTATACTGTCGATAAAGTGGGAGTTAAACATGTTAGCTATTTGGGTTGAGTCTTTATCAGGGGCTGGTGATGGATTTTGAGGTGTCCCATGAGTAAGCAGAGTTGAAATTAGATTTCCAGAATTTAGTGTTGCTAGTTTGGGAGGTTAATTGCTGAGAGTAGTTTTTGTCGGCAATTACTAGTTGTTTAGCTTTATGTAGCTGCTTATATTTTAGTTGGTTGATTACTTTATCATTTTGACGGTCTTTTCCAGACTCCATCTGTAGCTTGTAATATTTTAGTGTGTTTTGTAAGCCAAGGTGCATGGTTTATTATAGCAATAACCCACGCCTGGGTGTTGGTAATGCTGGATTTACCCACGGTTGGTGTGGTTTGGCCATGAGGACGAAGCCCGAGTGGCCAAACAAAGCCAACCGTGGGTAAATCCAGCATTACCCACACCCAGGCATGGGTTATTGCTATTATACAATGACATCATTTAAGAAAAAAAATAATTACTTTTCTTAAATAATGGCATTGTATAATGCTTCCTTGCTGCCCTTCCGCAGCTGTCTGGTATTCTGCGGCAGTTCTGATGTACTGCACATGCGTATGCCTACACAGTACATCAGAACTGTGGGCAAAAGCAACGGAGAAAGCAAAGATCTCAGTTGCTTTTTACAAACTGTTTCGCTATGTTAAATGGGTTTAACATAGCGAGACAGCTTTAAAAAAAAGCAACAGAAAATCTCCGTTGCTTATTTTAAAGCTGTCTCGCTATGTTGAGCCCATTTAACATAGCGTGACAGTTTGGAAAAAAGCAACAGAGAAAGCAAGATCTCCGTTGCTTTTTACAAACTGTCTCGCTATGTTAAATGGGTTTAACATAGCGAGACAGCTTTAAAAAAAGCAACGGAGAATCTCGTTTAACATAGCAAGACAGTGTTGCTGTAAGAGTTATAGTAATGGAAAAAGTCTGGGCGACCGGACCTTTTTCCATTACTATAACTCGGATTTACAACGTGCACGCTGACCAATCAGCGTGCAAGTTTTTGAATATTAATGGGGGTCGTTGTATAATGTTGCTTTTTTGGTTCTTAATGGAGATAAGGAGTTCAGGATATTTAGGATAAACTTGTTGAAGTGACATAGGGTGTCATGCACTAGTAATGTTTTTAGTAGGCTCCAATTTATAGCTTTTAAGATGGTGTTAAATAGTTGTGGATTAAATTTTGGTTAAATTTCTGGATGTTTTATAGGTGTGGGTTTTTATCATATGAGGAAGGGTCCTATAGGTGTGGATGTTGAATGGTCACTTAGGACATTTGGAAGGATATTAGAGTTGGAGGATTTAAGGGATCATTTACTAGGATCCAATCTAAGGTAGTACCTGATTGGTTGTTTTGCATCCTTGTGGGGCTAGTGATAAGTTGTGTGAAGGCATTGTTGAGTGAGTGGATATCATGTGTTGCCAATTAATGTTTGTGTCACCCATGGTAATTGTTTTGTAAGCAATATTCTCGGAAGTCCGGGAGTGGAATTCTTCGAGAATTGGAATATTGTGGCCAGGGGTGTGTATATAATTTAGTCCGATAGAAAGCTTTTTAGTTTTATTCATATGCATAGATGGTAAGAGAATTTCAGCATACTCAAAGGATATGACTTGATTGGATAGGGGAGTGATTGATAAGTTGGAACGAGTTGGAATTGCAAAATGCTCCACACCGGAAGTATATCCCTCATTGGTGAGATCTGATCATAAACTAATCTCACTGGAAATCCACATCCCGCCCCCACCCCAAACAAAAAAGACCACAGTGAAGAACTTCTCTAAAGCAAACTTCACACTACTCAAGACTGTTGTGGTATCCTTCAAGGCCCCTGAGACAGTGGAAACCACAACCCAAGCTGCGGAAGCCCTTACAAATGCCTTCTATGAACACCTCCAGGACTGCATGGATCAGGCAATCCCAAATAAAACCAAGATTCTTTCCACAAAGGGCAAACGTCCAGTCTGGTGGACCCCAGCCATTAACAAACTTTACAATAAGAGGAGAAAGCTATTACATGATAGAACAAAATCCATAAAAGGGAAGTCACCCCTGATCATTATTAGTACAAAAATACGAGCACTCATAAAATCAGCTAAGGCCAATTTTGAGAGAAAAATTGCCATGGATTCAAAGGACAATCATAAGGCCTTTTTCAGCTATGTTAGGAACCTGGGTGGAAACTCCCAGATATGCTCAGAATTAGTCCAAAATGATACAAAAATCACTGAACCCACAGACATTGCCAACATACTGGCAGACAGGTTCAGTGCAAACTTCACCCCCTCTCCCCCCCTAAAGGAGAGATAACTATCCCAGCGGAGTGTAGCCTCCCAGACATCTCAAATGCGCAGGTGAAAGCTGCTCTCTCTAAAGCTAAAAGCACAGCATCAATGGGACCGGATGGTGTCCCCGGCTGTGTGCTACACGAGCTAAATGAGGAATTAAACCCGCACATAAGGCAGCTGTTTAATCTCAGCCTTACCACAGGATACGTGCCCAAGGAGTGGCGTACGGCAACTGTGGTCCCACTCCACAAAGGTGGTGCCTCTACAGACCCTGGTAATTACCGCCCCATAAGCTTAACAAGTCTAGTCTGCAAAGCTATGGAGAGGATCATAATGGAGCTCATAAACAAAGATATAGGGGACGTGCAGACATTGGACCCGACCCAGTTTGGCTTCAAGGGAAGATCATGCCTTTTGAACTTGGTCGACTTCTTCGAAACAGTCACCAAGGCCATTGATGAGGGAAAGGCAGTCCATACAGCCTACCTTGACCTTGCAAAGGCTTTCGACACAATACCCCACTCGGGTATTGTAGAAAAACTTACCAGCTTAAATGTAAACCCATATGTCACAAGATGGGTTGCAAACTGGCTTAAGGACAGAACCCACAGGGTTAGAGTTGCTGGCGCTATGTCAGACTCCAAGCCGGTCACAAGTGGTGTCCCACAGGGCTCTGTCCTTGGCCCCCTATTGTTCGGCATCTACTTCTCAGAAGTACAGGCCAACATGGGAGGTCTTTGGCTGACAAAGTTTGCAGACTGCAAACTGGGCGCCATAGTGGAAAATGCATCGGACACGGATATCCTTCAGAAGGGACTCACGGAAACAGATAGCTGGTGCCAGAGCCATGGCCTGAAGTTAAACGCCAAAAAATGTATAGTCATACCCTTCGGGAAAAACAAGGTAACCCCAAGCTACCATATAGGTGGCAATCCACTAAGCACAGAAGAGGTTATCAGGGACCTGGGGACCCAGGTTGACAGTGGCCTTTCTTTTGACACTCACGTTGATAAAGTGTTTAGAAAGACCTTCTACATTGCCCACCTGATCATGAAGAGTTTCACATCCAGATCTAGTGAGGTCATTGTTCCCCTGTACTCTTCACTTATCAGACCAATGATCGAGTACAATGCCCCATTCGGGATGTATCTCGCCCGACATCTGCAGCAATTGGAGAGACCCCAAAAGTTTCTCACCAGAAGGATAAAGGGACTCCAAAATCTGTCATATGCTGCCAGATTGAAGAAACTTTAGCTCTATTCAGTCGCATACCGTCTGCTCAGAGGTGACATGTGCCTGACATACAAGGCCATGTCCAACCCGGAATTAATGGACATGCTCCACCTCAAAAAATCCAAATCCACCAAAACCACTAGAGCAAGCGACTTAAACCTTAGCACGGATATAAATAGGACGTGCTGGAGGGATAGATTTATCACTCAGAGACTCCCTATGCTGTGGAATAGAGTCCCGGTCCATGTGAGGCAGAGCACCTCGCTGGCTCTGTTCAAGAGAAATCTTGACCTGTGGATGGGAGATCATAGGTTTACCCCGGGAATCATCTGTGTCAGTGCTGGACAGAGGCACAACAAACTAATGGGTACAGTATTTTTTCATATAAGGGGTGGCGTAAGCCACAAAAATTCGGGCTAGGCTTATAAATGCCTTGGGGCAGATAGCCTAGTATAAACCTATGAACCTATATATTAATGCAATGCCTCCTTTTTTATTGATTGTATCATTTCTCATGTTATATCCTTGAGGGACAATTTCACAGTCTTTGATGTGAGGCTTTAACTGGGACTCTGTAATTGCTACTATATTAAGGGAAGGAGTTCTAGCCATGAGTGAAATTCTGTTATTTTGTTGCATATGCTACGCATATTTCGTGTCATTAGTACTAAGTGTTAGCTAGGAGAAGATTTTTGGGCCATGGCTGATATTGGTGGATATCTCCACATTGGTGAAGTTTTATGAGGTGAATTGGAGGACTATGATAAAAGTTGTACATGGTAGTGTGTCTGGATAGTTTGTATGTTCTAAATTTTGTTTTTTGGGCGTTAGTGAGTGGAGTTTAGTAAGATATATATAGTTGTGGTCAGTAGATGTGATGATAGAGAAACTGTCTGCGTGGATGTCATGAGGTGAGTCCTGGGTGCATGTTTTTTGAAGATGTATGAATAAGGGAATGTTTGAAGGAGGTGGGCTTGTCGTAGTAAGATGAATAGTTGAATATTTTGAAGATTTGATGGCCAAAACACTATCCAGTGTTACATTTACAAACTTACTGTACTTCAAGAAAATTGAGATAAAATATAAAGATACATCATCTTAGTCCATTTACTTTCCAAGTGAGTAGCATCAGTTTTTGAAACTGTTCCCGAGTTGGGATGTTTCTCCCGGAATATTGTTACATTGTCTGTGATTCTGGGGGAAAGAATCTGAGAGCTGTATGCTGCTGTCGCACTCCAAGCCCAGAACAGAGAGGAAGAACAGTCCCCTTCTTTTTGTTCTCTGCTGCTGATGTCTCTTCTGTTTGATGGAGTCGCACTTCATTTGTATCTTTTGTGCTTTAAGTAAAATGGTTGTGTAGCTAGGCATTCATTTTTTTTTATACTTCCTACCTAGCACAACCTTAAGCTGTTCTTCCTTGATTCTCCACTTGCTCAATCCAGGATCCCCCTTATCTGCTACTTACCCAATTCCTGGGAAATTACTTTTCACTGTCTGGGCCCAATGCCTCATTGTGAAGTTGAAGTCACATTGACATATTAATATGTCTGAGTGAGAGATCCTAATGGGAGTTGCAAGGGTGGATCCGGGATCTGTCTCATGCGGTTAACTGATCATAATCTCCATGCTGTATGAGGTGTGATTAGTCCACTGTTGTCATGGCCCCCTGTACTTCCTGAGATGAGCTGTGAGGCTCCTGGTTTTCAGTAGAGGTTGCACAGGCATTGGGATTCCAATAGGATTTTCCAAACCATTTCCACACATAGGGAGCTTGTCATCTCCAACTTCATCCTGTCTCTGCCTGCATCCCAAATCCATTCCCATACTCAAGTCACTGACGGCTCAGATAGTTGCTATGCTTCTGTGTCATCAGGTTTTTAGTAGACATTCTATTTTGCTGAGTTGCAGACTGGTTTGTATATTTGCACAACATATGAAGAAAGAAGGTGGAAGAGATTCTCGCATCAAGCCTTTTTAATATCTGGTTTCAGAGCTGAACGAAGCAATGTGGCAGCACTGTCAACCTATTACTCTACCCCTTCCAAGTATGATTTAATCCTGTTCTTTATCGGGTAAAAGCTAGCACGTAAGGCTGTTTCCGATGAATGAACCAGCTTATAAGGTAAGATACCTTTTCCTGCTGGGGTAACTCAGTTTCTTTGCCCTCTTACTGCGCATTGCTGGATTTCCTATTTTGCCTTCTGCTGTTACTGATTTTACTGGCCTGACTGCTGTTTCAGTTGTGCTTTCTTTCCCCTGTTATTTGCTCTCAGTTTCTTTGCCCTCTTACTGCGCATTGCTGGATTTCCTATTTTGCCTTCTGCTGTTACTGATTTTACTGGCCTGACTGCTGTTTCAGTTGTGCTTTCTTTCCCGTTATTTGCTGAGTTGCCTGCTTTTGTACTGTTGGCTAGTATTTTTACCGTGTGCTGCACGTTTACTTTTATTGCTATATTTACATATTTTTTATTAATGTTGCTACTTGTGTCACTATCGAACTGTTCCCAGCCACTGATATGTTGCCTGTTGGTAAGCAGATTTGCTTTTACACCATTCACAGTACCATCTCTTGCACTTTTACTGTTGTCTGCTGCATATTTCTTTCCACTTTTTCTTGTCTTGCTGCGTTATCTGCTGCTTTACTATTTGGTTGAGCTCGCACACCATTTTGTACCCAGATTGTTCTCAACTGCTGTTGATGTTTGACCATTGCTTAAGTCATTGTCTTTTAGTACACTGCTTTCACTCTGACTTCCTTGCTGCTGCTTTTGTTTGATTCTCCACTTCAGAGCTACTCTTTGAAGTATATTATCACTTTTACTAACTTGTTCACATTTAGTATTCAATATCTCGTAGTTACATTAAATCTGTTCCATACTTTTGCCATCAAATCCAAACTATACCTTACTATTGCTATTAATGGCACTTACTTGAAATTCAACCCCTTCTGGTAGTGATCACTGCAACCTTTACTTTTACATTTATTACATAAATAACCATATCACCACTTTCAGTACTTAACTAACCCTAAAACTACCACTTAAAGCACTTAATTTCAAGCCTTTTTTTTCATTAATCCCTACAAATAAAAATTCCCGCACCTCATGCAAGGGGTCCTCATTAACCTCCTTTTCCTACACGGATCATGATGTTGCATCAGCTGTCAGCCTGTTTTGATTCATTGCCACTCTCCTACCTTCTTAGAAAGTCATTCCTGCCTCTCACAGGTCTTCTGTCTAACCACCCATTCACCTTCAGGCCAGACATCATAATTTCCTGTTGTCTTCTTCCTGTCTGCCTTCTCATCTTCACCAAAGTGTCACCTGCCTTTCTGCACATAAGGCTGAACAACTGTAATCTGTTTTCCTTCACTTCCTCTGAAGTCTTTGGCTTTTACTCTAATGTTCTCTTGCTTTTTTGTCTGCCCCCCATGGTGAGCATCCTACCATCCATCTCAGGCACATCATCTCTGTCGCCCATAGCTTTCTCAACTGCTCTGCCATCACTGCCAAGGTTTCTGTACCTTACAGAAGTATGGGTTACACCACTTTTTTGTATACCTTAATTTTCAACTTTTTTGGTATTCTTCTGTCTCACACTTAACCCTGACACTCTATGCCAGTAGATTAGAGCACTTCTCATTCAGATTCCCCCTTCTCCTCAACCAGCCCACCCAGATATTTGAAGCTACTAACCGGCTCTATTTTATCGTCCGTCTCAACTTTCAGCTTTTCATTTCCCTCATCTGCTCACATGACAGCTGTATAATCTGTACTCATATTCATCCCATTTATCTTTTGATCTGATGATGTCATTATCAATCATTCCTCAACAAATGGGTTTGGATCTGATCCTTGGATCTGACTCATCCACTTTCCTTAGATTCTAGTCACTCTAAAGCTCCTCCCTTAATGCCCCTGACTACAGTATTACCTCAGATCCAGTTTGCTGTTCTTCAGGTTCAGATGGGATTGCGATTTTGTTTGAGCTCATTGTGGGTTTAGTGAGTGTTAAAACTTATATTTCCTCTTTTTACATACATATATAGACACACACATGTGTTGAGTAGATGGAAAGAGTATTTTGAGAGGCTGATGAATGAAGAAAATGAGAGAGAAGGTTGGATGATGTGGGGATAGTGAATCAGGAAGTCACACAGATTAGCAAGGAGGAAGTAAGGACAGCTATGAAGAGGATGAAGAATGGAAAGGCTGTTGGCCCAGATGACATCCCAATGGAGGCATGGAAGGTGCTTAGGAGAAATGGCAGTGGAATTTTTAACTAGATTGTTTAATGAAATTTTGGAAAGTCGGAGTATGCCTGAGAAAGTGTTTTGGTACCTATCTTTAAGAATAAGGGTGATGTGCAGAGCTGCAGTAACTGTAGAGGGATAAAATTGATCAGTCACAACTTGAAGTTATGGGAGAGAGTAGTAGAAGCTAGGTTAAGAAGGGAGGTGATGATCAGTGATCAGCAGTATGTTTTCATGCCAGGAAAGAGCACTACAGATGCAATGTTTGCTCTGAGAGTGTTATTGGAGAAATACAGAGAAGTAACAAAGCACAGTTCACCTGCTGAGAAGTCCAATCCTTTAATGTAAAATACAAATGATAAACATGAGCGCTTTCGTCTGCATAAAAAACAACTTAATCAGATAAAATCCCACTAAAACTGACATATTTTATAAAAGGTGCTTAACCAATGAGAATTTTACATTAATAATTCAATTAATCAATAAAATTCTTAAAATCCTGGCATTCTAATTTTAAAGAAACAAAGACATATGGATTTGTTATATACACACACACACTTCAAACAAAACAAAATGATGGTGCACCCTAAAAAAATTTTTTTAAAAATTATTATTATATAAGGAAATGGTCTGCATACAATGTAGCATAAATGTAGTTTAATAATTTATATATAGTTCTTTCATCTGGTGTGTTTGGAAATGTATCTACCCTCTTTAAAGTATGTTTGCCTTTCCTATTAAAATGGCTTTGATATTTATATATTCATTTAAGCCTGGAAAAATGTTAGATTTTAATCTTAACTGCCATCTAACTTCCTTCTGCAGTAAAATGTTTTTAGCATCTCCTCCTCAAGTTTCCAGGTTAACGATATCTATGATGCCAAATTTGAAAGATGGAACAGGTTGACACATGGTGGTGTGTTTATATAAGGCACTAGTTTCCTTTTTAATTTTTATGTCATTCTTATGTTCGTAAATCCTTTCTTTTAAATGACGTTCAGTTTTGCCCACGTAATAACATGGGCAGTGGCAACAGGTTGCCAAATACACCACCATGGAGGTGTAACAATTCCCCCTCCAAAATTTGACTACTGTGTTCAACCCATTGTTCAAAGTAATACTGTTGGAAGTATTAATAGAAGAACATTGGGCACATCTACCACATGGGTGGGTACCCCTGGAATTTTTATAGGAATAGTCTCTTCCTTCCAAAGTTCTTTTGAAATTATTACCTACCCGATGAATGAAGGTAGGTTGGTTCCCTATAACTTCAATAACTTCAGAATTGGTTTTTAAATCCATATGTCTTTGTTTCTTTAAAATTAGAATGCCAGGATTTTAAGAATTTTATTGATTAATTGAATTATTAATGTAAAATTCTCATTGGTTAAGCACCTTTTATAAAATATGTCAGTTTTAGTGGGATTTTATCTGATGAAGTTTGTTTTTATGCAGACGAAAGCGCTCATGTTTATCATTTGTATTTTACATTAAAGGATTGGACTTCTCAGCAGGTGAACTGTGCTTTGTTACTAGTTTATTCTCCTCAGTTTTATGAAATACAGAGAAGGTCAGGAGGAGTTGCATTGTGTCTTTGTAGACTTGGAGAAAGCATATGACAGGGTGCCTAGAGAAGAGTTGTGGTATTGTATGAGGAAGTCGGGAGTGGCAGAGAAGTATTTAAGAGTGGTACAGGATATGTACGAGGGTAGTGTGACAGTGGTGAGGACTGCAGTGGGAGTGACAGATCCGTTTAAGGTGGAGGTGGGATTACATCAAGGATCAGCTCTGAGTCCTTTCTTATTTGCAGTGGTGATGGACAGGTTGACAGATGAGATCAGACAGGAGGCCCCATGGACTATGATGTTTGCAGATGACATTGTGATCTGTATTGAGAGTAGGAATCAGGTTGAGGAGAGGTGGAGAGGTGGAGATATGCTCTAGAGAGCAGAGGAATGAAGGTTAGCAGGGCTAAGACAGAATATATGTGTGTAAATGAGAGGGAGGGTAGAGGAATGGTGAGGATGCAGGGAGTAGAGTTGGTAAAGGTGGACGAGTTTAAGTACTTGGGATCAACAGTTCAGAGTAATGGTGAATGTGGAAGAGAGGTGAAGAAGAGAGGGGAGAAGAGTGTCAGGAGTGATTTGTGACAGACTGGTACCAGTAAGAGTGAAAGGGAAGGTCTTCAAGAGGGTAGTTAGACCAGCTATGTTATATGGGTTGGAGGCGGTGGCATTGACAAAAAGGCAGGAGTCAGAGCTGGATGTGGCAGAGTTAAAGATGTTAAGATTTGCACTCTGTGTGACTAGGATGGGATAGGATTAGGAATCAGTATATTAGAAGGTCAGCTCATGTTGGACAGTTTGGCGACAAAGCAAGAGAGACGAGATTGCGTTGGTTTGGACGTGCTGAGGAGGGATGATGGGTATATTGGGAAAAAGATGCTAAGGATGGAGCTGCCAGGTAAGAGGAAAAGAGGAAGGCCTAAGATAAGGTTTATGGACGTGGTGAGAGAGGACATGCAGGCGGTTGGTGTGACAGAGCAGATGCAGAGGATAGGAAGAAATGGAGAGAGATGATCCGCTGTGGTGACTCCCAACGGGAAAAGCCGAAAGATGATGATATATATATATATATATATATATATATATATATATATATATATATATATATATATATATATATACATACATATATACACATATACATTGTTGGTAACATTTCCCTCTGTACCTCGCTTTGAGGTATTTTCTATCATTGTTGGTGTAACTCTTTTCTAATTGTTAACAGTTTAAAAAAAACCTTTTTTAGGCTTCTGTCTCATGCTGCCTTACAGTATGGCTGAAAACCCTAGTGGATTCAAAAAATGCACTTCCTGTGGGCATAAGATCCCCAACTCTCATGCCCACAGGGAGTGCATTTATTGTTTATGCCTAGCACACTTGGAAACCACCTGTTCTGTTTGTGTAGCGTTTAATGCCAGGGTCATTAGTGATGGAAGGAACAAGCTTGGTTGTTTTAAAAGGCATTCTGCTCCCTCCACTGGTACTTCATAAGCAGCTTGAGAAGGTTTTGAAGAGTATGGATCCAAAGTCTTTCAGGCTACCTTCCACTTCTTCCACCATTAAGTCCTCCTGAAGTCTTTGAGGCAGAGGTGGATAGGATCATGAGAAAATTCCTCAGAGCACAAATCCAAATGGGGGTCTTGCCTGCTCTGTCTCTCATCAAATCCATGAGCTGTAAGCCACCTTTCCAGCCTGTTGTCACTCCTTCTCTGATCTGACCTACCATTTCAGAGTCCTCTGATTGAAGATCCCAGAGAATCAAACCGTTGGGTATAAAGATTCTTCTTTCTTTCACTTCCCAACTTCCCTGATCTGATCTGTTCCTACCCTTCTGGAGCACGATGGTTCTCTGAGTCAGTGTTGACATCTGATCTGAGAGGTTGACTTTCGACTCTGAAGCTTTTGGAGCTGTTGCCTCTCCACAGAGCTTTGGTGTTGGACAGTTCAGCTCTGATTCCTCCCTCAGAGTGGAGAGTTGGGGAGGACCTTGGATCATCTGCTCAGAGAGTCTCCGCTCCAGTCATATTGTCCTTGTCTTCTCCTGGTCCTTCTGCCTTGGAGGTGGTGGGCAGGGTTTTATCTTACCCCAGAGCAGTTTTGACTCTTGTTCCGTTGGATCAATTCCCTGATGTCCTTCTATTCCTATGTTGCGTTTTTTTTTATGTGGGATTTCCTGCCTTCAGGCGACCCATACGTCGGCTCCTATACAGAAGCTTCAGCTTGGCTGTTGCATCTGTGTGGGACGTCAAATGTAGGGCCATAAACCAGGGACTCTGTGTGTGATGTCTGCACGCACAATCCTCAGAACTTTTCGGCTGCAGACAGCTTCACATCGTACGATCGTTCTCCAGACGTTGGATCGACTATAGATAAGTAACCCATTGGGTTTTTAGCATTTCTAATATTTTACTGATCTTTTGCATTGCTTAGGCTTGGTTGTAACTTTCAGCTGATGTCAGGTAAAAAGGGAAAGTGCCAATGTGGGTGCCAGGTTCCCCATAAGGACGCCCATAAATGTGTTTTCTGCTTAGGCTGGGAACACGACCATAACCCCTGCCCTATTTGTAAATCTTTTGTGCCTACGACCTTACGTAGCCGTCTGGCAGCTCTAAATCTTTACTTAGAAAACCAACGCCTCAAATGGCTGGCTTTCAGGATGGATGCTGCTTCGGAGGCCACCCAAGAACCTCTGCATAGGAAGGCCAAGATGCCTAGACCTTCATCACCTGCCGCTTTGCAACCGGATGGCCCGCCAACTACTGATTTAGGAGTTGAGCGTTCAGCGGATCTGTTGCCTCCATAGACCTCCCTCGCGGAGGCTACTGCGCAGCTGACTTCTGGCACATCCACGGAGCTTTCTCAGACACAGACGCCTGCTGATGTCGAGGGGGAACCAGATTTGGGGGGTTCCTTCGACTGGGATCCAGACCTCGGATACAGCAATACCCAAACCCAGCTCTAGACCTACTCCAACCAAAAAGAAACTGAAAACTAAACATATTTCACCTGTTTCTGAAGCCCCTCCAAACTGGGAGGCCTTCACCTCCTCTCTTATGCAGGCCTTTATGGCTCTTAGGCCTTCTGCCTCACCCACAACTACATTGCCTCTTCTAAGCCCTAGGCCTACGTCTGCTTCTTCTATTCCTATGGCTCCCCTCCCTGAGGAAGAACAACAACAACATGAAATCTACCTAATCTTCCTCAGATGAATCAGTCTCTTATGCATCCCAGATTGCTTCTCCCAAGGAATATTACTCTCCTGATGAGGATTCTGTGGAAGGGGGATTCTCACCTACCCAATTTTTTCCCTCTCCCTCTCCCTCTAACCAAGGAGAGAGGATACTCCACTCCCAAGATATCCACAGGCAACTGAGATTTTACCTGGACAAGACTAAAGACATTGGGAAATCCAAACAACTCTGCATCTTTCCACCCCAGGGCATTGGGCAAGGCAGTCACCAAACAGACAATTGCATCCTGGATTATTAAGGCAATCGTTTTCTGCTACTCGCACCATGGAATAACCCCTCCAGTTGGGGGTTAAGGCACACTCCACAAGAGCCGTGGCCACTTCCAAGGCCTTCCAAAAAGGCGTGGACGCAGCTACATTGTCCACTATACACACTTTCACCAAATATTACAAACTGAACCAAATTTCCAAAGCATGCGCAGGATTTGCCAGGACAATCCAACAAGGCTTTGTGGAATCATCTTCTGCATCTGCCACCCTTTCATCAAAGTAAGCTATGGTACTCTCCCACACCAAGAATACTGCAACATCGGAAGAGAAGGACATGGAATAGTTGTGTAAAATCTTACCGTAACCATAGATGTCCTTCTCTTCCATGTTGCAGTATTCCTTCCCACCCACCATTCCCCCTCACAGACTCTACCAGTCTAGCTGCTCCCTGATGCCTCTCTCCATTACAGAAGAGTCCCAGGGCATTATACTTGTCAACTTTGGCAGCCTATCCTGTTGGGCCATCTACTTTACCTGCTTAGCTTCAAGTTTTGAGGATTGTGCGTGCAGATGTCACACACAGTGTCTCTGGTTTATGGCCCTACATGTGACGTCCCATGCAGCTGCAACAGCCAAGCTAAAGCTTTTGTATAGGAGCCAACGTATGGGTCGCCTGAAGGCAGGAAATCCCACATCAAGAATACTGCAACATGGAAGAGAAGGACATCTATGGTTATGGTAAGATTTTACACAACTATTCTTTCCCTCTTCAGATGCCGTATCCAATTCGAATCATCCTACACCTCAGAGACGGCCAGCACATAGCTTCCAAGCATTTTCCACCTGGGAACTCCCTGCTTCTTCCAACACTTCTCCAGAGCACCCCACTAAAGAGATTCTTTGGAAGAGGTCAAGCAAGAGGAGGCACTTGGATTCCCTGCTGGAATCATTCACAGTCACCACTGATTTTGATGAATGCAGCAGCCACTAAAGAGGGCCCCACTGTCCATTCCCCTGATAGGGAGTATAGGGCATTGGACAGGTTTTTGAAGTGAGTGTACGCTTCAGAGGTCTTTGCCTTATGGTCTCTGAATTACCTAGCACATTTCACTAGATTGCAGCGGGGCTTAGTTAAGGAAGTCTCAAACTCTGCCCCTGGCTCCATGTCCACAGAAGAACAGAAGTCTTTTTTTCTCATGCCTGCCCACCTTGCAATCCATTACTAACGTGTCCATGAAGTTAATCTCACACACAGCTGAAAGTTCCTTATGGGTGGTCTGTTCAGGCATAGCCAATAGGAGACATGCCTGGATGTGTTTGTGTGATTTTGCAGAGCCCTTCAAGGTGTCATTCATCAACACTTCTTTTGGTGGATCATCTTTGGGTGAACATTTTGACACTTTCTCTGCGATTATGATGGGAAGACCTTGTCTGCCATGATAATCTGCTTTTCTGCCTTGCAAAACCTTTGTCTAGGAACCAACACAATGATAAAAAGTTGTGGTTCTGGAAATCTCAAGGACCTTTCCAAGAGTCACATGGAGACTTTTCCCCATAAGCAGAGGGGGGAAAATGGCTACAATGGACGATGCCACCCACATGGCAGAGGGGGTTCACAGAGTCAAGGATCTAAATATTCCTTTTCAGATTCTCAGATAGTCTTTCAGCACTTCTGAAAGGCTTGCCTGAATGCCCCTCTCTGGAGGTGGGGGGGGGGGGTTGTCTTTTGACCTAAAGCCTGGATAGTCATCACAAAAGATCATGGGTGGAAAGGATCCTATCCAGAGGATATTTCATTCCCTTTTTACAAGTTCCTCCAAGGTAAAGAAAATGTCTACTTGATGTTCCATCCAATGAGAGGGAGTTAGCACTATAGAGATTCAAACGCTGCTGGACAAGCATCATCCAAGAGGTCCTCTCAGACCAAAGAGGATCTGGAATTTGCTCAAGGTACTTTTTAGTGACCCATTTTGGATCTCGGTTATCTGAACTAGTTTAAGAATTCCAAATTCCAGATGGTCACGGTTCAGTCCATTCTGCCTCTCCTACAGAAGGACGACTGGATGTGCTTTACTGATCTTCAAGATAAGTACTATCACATCAAAATGAACAGATGCTCTCGAAGATAACTACACTTCTGGCTGGGAGTCAGGCATTACCAGTTCAGAGCCCTGCCATTTGGTCTCACCACAGCCCCCAGGGTGTTCACTAAATGCATGGCAGTGGTAGCAGCTCATCTAAGGCTGCTCGGATTCAGTGTTTCCTTAATTAGGCTGACTCCTTACTGCACCAACCAGGCATCTTCTGGAAACACCCAGGGATTACTTGCTCCAACTGTCGCACACTCTAGGAATTACTATCCATCGGGCCAAGTCACAACTTCAACCAGTTCAAGCCTTGGAGTTTACAAAGGCTTAGATCGATGCAGTTAATTGCTAGCTCTTCTGCCTCAAAACAGAGTTTTTACTTTGAAGTCGCATGTCGAACAGACACACTCATCCTTCTCCCCCTGTAAAAATGATACTCAAAGCCCTAGGGCCGATGACTGCTGCAATAACTCTAATTCCCAATGCTTGTGTTCATTTGAGAATTATTCAGTGAACTTTAGGAGTGCAGTGGTCCTTTCATAGACATCTGATAAAATTATCTCAGGTTTGCAGAAAATCCCTGCTGTGGTGGATACACTCCAAAGAGATTTCTCAAGGGCATCCCTTTATTCTTCGCTCCCAAATGCCACATTGACCATGGACACCTCCCAGTTGGGGTGGGGGGGGGCATTATATGGGACAGACCATTCAAGGCACATGGTCCCAAGAAGAGACCAATTTGCATATAAATGTCCTGGATATGAAAGTGGTGCTTCTAGCAATGCAGGCCCTCCAGAGTTCTCTTCCACTAGGAACTGTTGTATTCAAACAGACATGTCACTAGTCTGGTACATCAACAAACAAGTTGGAGCCAGATCCTGTCCCCTGTGCCGAGAAGCAGTGAGGGTTTGGCAATGGGTTATCTGTGCCTTTTTTGTAGCGATGCATGTACAAAGGGAAGTCCCAACATCCTGGCAGACAAGCTCAGCAAGATCATTCTGATGCCTCACGAGTGGTTTCTCAATCAGTCAGTGGCAAATGTGATCTTCAACAAATGGAGGCAACCGTGCTGCAATCTATTCACCTTTACACTCAACAACAGATGCAGCAGGTCTTTACCCTAACTCCCCCTCAGGGACATTCACTGAGAGATGCTCTAGTCCATGTTTGGCTCTCCAGTCTTGTTTGTTTAAACTTCCCTGCCTCTCATACCAAAGTTTCTTCAGAAAGTGCTTTGGTTGAACAGCAGAGTAATCCTCATTGTCCTGTACTGGCCTCAGAACGTGTGGTTTCCCTTCTTATGGTCTCACCTAGTATATCTTCCTTGAACACTGGATCCCCAGTCCAGACCTCCTGTCTCACCTGTCAGGAATAATTCATTTGGATATTGCAGGTGTTAGGTTGACCGCATGATTTTTCCAATTCCAAAGATGGCTAGAAATTCTAGGCTTTCCTCCTCAGTTCGTGGAATTCTTGTTTCATACCATAAACCTTCGACTAGGAAGATTTATAAGAGCAAGTGGAAAAATCTTCCATTTTGGGCTTAACAGAGGGAATTGAATCCTTTCACTGCTCCACTTCTGGCTATTCTGAATTTCCTTGCCTCCATCTTTCAAGGTGGGGCAAGCTTCGCCACCATAAAAGTTCAATTAGCAGGCATCTCCAATTTCCACATTGGAGATCATGCTTCTCCTTTGGCTTCATCTAGGTTATGTAATGCCTTTCTTAAATATACCTTTTTACTTAGACTGCCAATTAAGAATCCAACTCCACCTTGGGATCTGACTTTATTATAGACCTTGGTGGATCCAACTTTTGAAGCTTCCACTGAAGTAGTCTTTTAAGTCCAACTTCCTTAATGTTCTTAATTCTCTAGCCCCCCCTACACACTGTCCAGGTAAAGTCCAATATTTCTCCTTGGCTATCCAATGCCACCTGCACTCTAATTAAAAAAAAAAAAAAAAAAAAAAAAAAAACTAAAGCTTGGAAAACATGGACAAAAACAAAGCCCCCTGCTGATCTACAAATATTTAAACAACTTGGAAATCAGGCCAACAAACACCTAAATAAAGACAAAAGAGACGTCTACGATAACCCCTCCTCTGCCCCGAGATCCAATCCAAAAAAATTTGTAACAAAATAAACCAAATTATACACCCTGGTAATCCCAGCTCCCCTAACCCATATCCAGATCAAACTCCTGAGGGTACTGCTTCCATCTTCGACTCCATATCCAAACTACTTAACCCAAACCCCAACCCATCCACACAAAGTAATATTTCTAATTGTACAGAATCTGTACATAACTTAGACACTACTAACAAATTCTCAGTAAAACTTGTACCCACCAGCTACATCAAATCCCTGCTGTTCAAACTAAATCCCTGCTCTGCCTCAGTTGACAATATTTCCTCTCTGTTTCTTCAAAATAGCTGCTGACTCCCTTGCCCTTCCTGTCTCTATCTTAAATTAACTCCTCTATCTCAGAGACTGAAGTGCCAACCATCTGGAAACAATTGTACACCCTACCCATACACAAAGGAGATAACTCCACATACATCACCAACTTCAGACCTATCGCTATCCTATCACCACTCCAAGATCCTTGAAAAATTTATTCATAAACAAGCTATGCACTTCTTAATTCAGGAAAATCTGCTTACACCAATTCAACATGGCTTTAGACCCAAACATAGCACTACCACTGCCCTACTATCCTTCCTAAATACCATTTCCCTTGCAAACGAAAATAAACGTATCTCTTGCTTATTCTTAGACCTTTCTAAGACTTTTGACACCATGTCCCATCCTCTTCTGCAAAAACTAACTACTCCTAACTTCTCCAGACACTGACATAACTGCAAATCCAAAAAATATAACAAGGAGTGACCACCAACATTTACTGATGTTACCTCCTGGTACCCCGGCTTACGCCTTCAAGGGATAATTGAAGATCATGATCACAGCTTATTTATACAGAATCATCCAGTTAAAATCATTACATCATTAAATTCTTTAAAGTGCCAGTGCAATAGTGTAAACATAATACCAACAGTTCAAACATACCATCCAGGATGCAATGTATCATAATTAATAAATCTAGATTCCATATTTCCAAATTTTTTAGTGCGTTGGACAAGCCTATTTTCCATTCAACTGATAATTTCCAACAAAAATTACTGTCTATGGAATCTAGATTTATTATTAATTATGATGCATTGCATCCTGGTGGTTTAAATTCAGAATTAAATGTTTAGTTTTCTTTGGGGAAATATGGTGGTTTTCATGTTTAAATGGCTTGTATGTGTGAACTGTTGGTATTATGTTTGCACTATTGCACTGGCGCTTTAAAGAATTTAATGATATAATGACTTTAGATGATTTTGTATAAATAAGCTGTGATCATGATGTTTAATTATCCCTTGAAGGCGTAATCCAGGGTACCAGGAGTAACAGTAAAAGTTGGTGGTCACAACATAGTGCAGCTCCTTGTTTTTTTTTTTTTTTTTTTACTCTTTTAAATTCTCAGCAACCATAGTATGGTTTGCTAGCTACCTCTCTGACTCTAAGCAGTGAACTGGCTTTCTGCTCGGTCTTCACTTCTTTCAGTCAAAATGAGTGTCCCACAAGGTTCCATCCTTGGACCACTACTTTTACATATCTTTACCAATTCTCTCTACTCCTCCTGTCCCCTCTCATCATTAGTCCAATACGCAGATGACTCTGCTGTCATCATTATTGCTGACTTCCCCCATTGAGCTCATCTCTGCCGCAGAGTCTACCTTTAACTTTGTCAAAAACTGGCTGTCTGAAAATCAGTTAATACTTAACCCTAAGAAAACCAAGTTGGTACTTTTTCTACCAAAAATCCTTAACCATATCAAATCTTCCTCCTCAATACGATCTCTAAATAACACCTTAATCGAGGTTGAATCCAACACAAAGTTGCTAGGAGTTACTATTGATGATCAGCTCAAATTTGACTTGCATGTTAACAGCTGTATCCGGAAAACTCACTAGAAACTAGGTCTCCTATACCGCAACAAAAAAATTCTCTTCAGGGAAGCCAAGATAACTCTTTCTCATGCCTACCTTTACCTACTCTACTGTATAGCTCTCAGATTTTCACTAATCGTAACTCTACTCTCCTTACCAAACTTGAATCTACCTACAACTAGATAGCTAGATTTGCAGCCCAGCAAACTTACAAGTCCCATCACTACCTTTCTCTGAAACATCTAAACTGGCTTAAACTACCACATCTGCTCCTTCTCTCCCAGCTCCAGGTTACCCTTCCTACTGCCCCATTCTTTCAACTCTAATCTCCCATTATTCTCCTGCTGGATCTCTCTGGAGCTCCACCCAAGACCTCTTACTAACTCATAAAGCAAACACTAAATTTTGATGTAACCTGTGCAGCTATAACAGCTATAACCACTCCAAATCTTGGAACAGCCTCCCACTTAAACTTAGGTCATATAAGCAACTGAAAATATTTAAAGCTGCTACCAGAGAATACCTACAAAGTAAGTGGACCTGTCACTGTATTCGTCCTCCTTAGGCAAAGTTATCTATTAATTCTACCAGATGTCCCACACTGTTCAAACCTATTAGATAATTTACTTGTATTTACCTGGCTGTGGATTGTAATTCATTACTGAGACTAAGCAGAAATTCCTTAAGATTCCAAGAGCAGGATCAAGTTATTTCTTAAACTTATTTCATTGAATTACATTTCTGTAATGCTCGTAATTGTGGTATACAGTTAATCTACTACATTTCACACTGTTGTAAAGCTTTTTTTTACTGTTTCACTACATTTATATACTGTTTAAACTGTATTTTTCATTGCTATATACTGTTTCATTTCTCTAATTGAATGTTTACTGAATTACTTAACTGTAAACTGCTTTTTCTGTTTGTGAGTGCTCTATCCGTGCCTTTCTGTGCATTTTTGATTTCATTTGAGGTTTCTGTGTTCTAGTCGGGTATCATATAACTCATTTGTTTGCAGTTAAAATCATTCTCTATAGTCTCCTTGCTCCTTTATCTGTTTAAAACTTTCATTTAATGGCTACAGCTAGTAGCTGTAATAGTTTCCCACCCCCCTTTCCTATTGTCTTGTTCTTATACTTGATGGCTTTGCAGATGCCCTTCCATACTGTATATTTGATCTGGGACACTCCTCCCAGTCTAGTGTCATTAGTTCATTCTACCCAATAGTGAGGCAACATTTGAGAAGGCCAACTCACTTAGATTCTTAACCCTGAATTAACTTCTGTTCCAGTTTTCTCCTTTTCCACTTTACTAAAAAAAAAAATTCCAAGCTTGTTTCTCCCCTTTCCTGTAATGAGTCTAGTCCAGATACAGATTTGCTGTATCCAGGACTGTTTGTAAGCTCCTGAGCCCCCAAATCTTTGTCTTGTAGGGAAGCCTTCTAGCTTATCAGTGGGGTGGTAAGCTCTAGGTAGCCTATTTAACACAAGAGGAGTGGTTCCTGGCCCAGAAATTGTAGTTTATTGGCTGTTTGGACAGTTTTTCCATCTCTCTCAACCTTCCGGTTTAAAAGCCCACGTTTGCTCTTATTTCCCACCTTTCCTGTAACTAGTCTAGTCCAGATACAGACTTGCTGTATCCAGGACTGTTTGAAAGCTTCTGAGTGGTGCCAGAGCCTGCTCTTAAATTTTTCCATTAGATCTACTAGTCCTCTCCTCTCCTGCCCTTATACTAGCTTATTAGTCTAGCACATTACCAGGCTCCTTGTAGCAATTATTGTAGCACACAAGTGCTACCAGCACTAAACAGTCTACAAGGAAATGGATCTAGTACTTATTATCAATGCTCACCCCACCAGGCATGTCTAAAGGTCAGTTCCCTGTGCTTTCTAATATTAACCTGGTGAACTTGGGCATCCTGAGGCAATGTAGTAACTGCCTCATTTACACCGACAACCCTCTCCTCTTACCTTCCAACACTCAGACTTGCGAGAGATGCACTTATATATCCAAACTGGAAACCATGCACTCTTCAGCCAAGACAGGAGTAGCTGGTCAAGACGAGAAGGTCAACACTTGCACAATACCACATGGAACACACAGCCCTACAGAACACACACCAGCACTGCCTTCACATAAAAACACAAACCTCACACCCACCTTCGCAGATGCTCTCATTAAAAATATATCCCAACAGCAGAGCTCTCCAAGGAAGAAACACACTCTACCACTACAACACAACACTAATCACGAGTCACACAACTCTCCTAAACAGTGTGCCACTCAACCAAAGCTCTTAAGGCAAAACAGCATACCCAACACACTAGTCATAGGTGACTCGATAGTGAGGCACACTGATGTCCGACTCACTAGGTTGAATAAGGAGAAAGTAACAGCTGCCTGTCAGGTGCCAGGATCCGACACGTAATGCATGAATTCAGGTCGCTCAACAACAGGTGCAAGTATGACTCTGTCATTGTACATGTGTGTGAATGACCCGAGACGTACCTTCCTTGACTACATGAAAGAAACCTGGAGGAGCTCTCAGATTATGTAGCCCAGGAGGGTATGACCCTAGCTCTGAGAAGCATCCTACCATCACCCAGAATGATACCACAGTACAAGCAGAAAATGATTGATTTCAACAATTGGCTAAGCTTCTGGTGTCATTCTAAGGGGATCCAGTATCTGTCTGCCTGGGATGACATGATTAACAGACCTCGATGCTTTGCCAGAGATGGCCTGCATCTCTCACCCCTGGGCTTCTGGATACTGGCCAAGGCTCTTGCCACCCCCTATAGTTCTTTTTTTAGGTGGTGTTCCAAAGACCAAATTACCACAGTAACAGCTACAAGCGAATGCAGTCTGAGGGTCATGTTGCTCAATGCTAGAAGTCTAAATCTAAAAATGCACTTGCTCGAGGCACTCCTTAAAATGGAGAACATCGACATTTGTGCTGTAACAGAGACCTGGTTCAAGGCAGCAGAAAGCACCCCTGCACTACCAGGCTATAACTCATTCCACACCTTTTGGCACCAGAACTTAGACCAAAGCTCCAAAGGCGGTGATGTTTTCATATTCATAAAGGATGCGCACACCTCTAGACTGGTAGCCCAACATAACGCATCAGAGATACTTCAGGTACCGCTAACATTGGGTAAGACAACGATTTAGGTCGTAGCCTGCTGTAGGTCCCCAACCGTGTCCCAAGACTCGCACTCTACGATGTTCTTCATGTTTCACTGTTGCAGTCATTACAATTGGGTTATCCTGCTGGCAGGCTACCCTCAGTCGGCCTGAATTCCAAAGTCTAGGTCCGGCGTAGGTTGCTGTCACCTCCTCCCTGATGTCAGTACGCCAGGGGTATAAAAGATGCAGCCGACGCCATTTTCGTCAGTTTTTCTTGCCTCATGGTGCCCGAATCAAAAGCAGTTTGCAAGTGCCGGTCGGCCAACTCCTGAGATGTTCGAATTTCAGATCCGAAGTCTTCACTAAAAGCAAAGTACCCCGTTGGGGAAACTTTTTTTTTCTTGCTCCAGACCGATGTCAGAAAAAGTTAATTGTATTTCTTGTGGGAAGCAAATACCTCATAAGGACTTTCATTCTTACTGTATTCCTTGCCTAGGCCCTGACCACGACGTTGCTAGTTGTCGGTTTTGTGTTAGATTTAACCAACGCACTATTAAGCTTCGGTACGACACTGCATTTCACTATTTTGGCAGAAGATTTAACTATGCAATGTCGTCGGATAGCCATCAGACTACCGGAATTCACAAGAAACGCAAAGAAAAGGACAGGCATCCGAGGTCCCAAACAGACGACGAGGCTTCTTCTAAGCCAGTCGCCGGTTCTCAGTGAGGCACCTTCGCAGCCCCTGACTACCACTACTTTAGACTCGCAGGCCGCTACCAACACCCACGTGGAGTCGACCAGGCCGCTGGAAGCTCAAGGTATTGGACCTTCGGAAACTATTCCCTCAGATGGGTCCGGAGCCGCTGAGCAGGCATTTGCTTCTGAGGGTGTTTTCAGACCTACTCAATTATATGTTAAAACTACTTCAGCTTCAAAGACAAAAACTAAAGCACCTTTAAAGACAAAGAAACAAGTACAACAGCCTCATGGACATGCCTCCATGCCTAAAAAACAGATGCTCAGAATGGCTGAAGACCTAATTACTTTGATCAGGGGTTCCCATCCCCTTCCTGATAAGAGGCCTAGGCAAGAGACAGAATATGAATCTTCAGATCAGGTTTCTATTTCATCTGATTCCTCTTCTGATCAGGAATACTCTCTTCCTCTCTGAGGATTCTGATGCTGAAGAATCTATCCCTTCAGTCTCTCCTTTTGAGGATTATTCTTTTGGGGGAAACTTTACATACCATGAGGGAGCATTTCCACTGGGAGAGCCAAGATTATTCAGAATCTAAGAAAAGGCTCAGAGACTTCCTTTTACTACCACAACACAGGCCCCTAGTTATCCTACCTGTGTTAGACATTGTAGATGATGTATTTTCAGAGTCCAGTCTGACCCCTGACTCCTTACTTCCAGCTCCTGTTAAGCCGGATAGGTACTACAGGGTTCCTGACTCATAAATTCCTATTCAAAAACCCTGCTGCTGACCCAGAAACCATCTCTCAGGGTCCCAAAGGGGTCAAGGTTTCCACTGCAGAAAACCCTACTCCCTCTGACAGGGATGCTAGGGCACTGGACAGATGGGGAAAAAAGATTTACACTTCTGCTACCTTGGCTATAAGGGCTTTAAATTGTCAGTTTCATATGCTCAAATATCAACAATATATAATGTCGCTGCTTAAACAGAAAATATTGATAAATTCTGAATGTGCAGAAAACAAAGAAATGCAGGATTTATTGCATGCAGCTGAACAAGTTGGAAAGCATACTTTGCAGTGTGGTTTTGATTCTCTGGAGGCCACCTGCAGGGCTGCAGTTATGGGTTCTGTCATTAGGAGGCATGCTTGGTTAAAGGAACGATATCTACCTGATCATTTTAAAGCAAAATTATTAGATGCTCTATTACAGCATGATGCTTTGTTTGGTGTTAAAGCAGAAGAGGTGTTGAAGAAAATGGAGGACAATTTATTTATTTATTTTCAGTTTGATTACCGGGGAAGTCCACTGGGCCAAAAAGTGCCCATTTTCAGTGGCGGCCTGGGGAGAAAAGCTCCACAAGCAGTTATCAATACAATAGGTTACACAATGTAAAAGGTAAAATACAAGAGACACATTTTTACAGACAGGGAAAATCACATGCATAATATACGTAGTAGACAGCGCAATATGGCAAAAGAAAAACTTTTTTTGTTTTCTTTCAATGGCAATACAGAATTTACAGTATTTATATTTAGAGTCAAGTGCGAGTCAACAGGAGTATAGAGAGCTTAGAGGGGGAAATCCCTAGAGTTTATATATGGTGAAAGCAAGGACATTTCCATTTGGATGATGGGTATAAGTAAAGTTGGTCTTGAAGGATTCAGTGTTAGGTATAGTCCTAAGAGATGGTGGGAGGGAGATCCATTTTTTACCTAGGGAGAAGGAGAGTAGAAGCTGTCCAGCAGGACGTTTAGGTTTGTGGATGGCGATTAGGTTTTGGTGTTCAGATTGCAGAGATCTGTTTGGGATGTATGGGGGAAGGATGATGTTTAAGGCTGGGCATTTGTCTGGGTAGAATATTAATTTGTGAGCGGTGGTTAGTTGGAGATAGTCTAGATGGTTAGGGAATTCTAACCAGTTTAGAGATTGTAGGATAAGGCAGTGGTGTGTAGAGGTTTTAGATTTAGTGGCAAATTTAGAGATCTTGTTATAGCAAACTTCAAGTTTTGAGGAGTTGGAAGCAGACAGATTAGTTAGAAGGGGGCTCCATATAGTAGAGAGGGTAGGAGGTAGGTTATTGCTAGGGTCAGCCTAAAGGAGTGTGAAAGAAATTGATTATTCCTATAGAGCATACCTAACTTTTGGTGAGTTTTCTTTATGTTTTGGTGTATGTGGAGATCGAATTTAAGGTGTTCATCTGTGGTGATGCCTAGGGGTTTTGCAGAAGGGACCACTTCAGTAGCAGTGTTGGGTAGGATTAGGACCTTGAAAGAGTTTGTCACAGGAGGACTCCTTGTTGGGGAGGAAAATGAGTATTTTAGATTTATTGGAGTTGATGGAGAGATGGTTTTGGTGCATCCAGTTCTCTGTAGTGGAGAAAGCTATTTGTGTTTTGGTCAGTAGTTCGGGAATGTTAGAGGCGGTACAAACTAGGGTAGAGTTGTCTGCATATTGGATGACTGTGGTGTCGGGGATGGCAGGGTGAAGGTTATTTATAAAGATGTTGAAAAGCATGGGTCCGAGGATGGACCCCTGAGAAACGCCGGTAGGTGTAGGCAAGAAGGAAGAGGTAGAGTTCTTCCATCTGACAGCTTGAGATCTGTCAGATAGGTAACTGGAGAACCAGGATAGAGCATTAGGGCAAAGATTAAGGTTGGCGAGATGAGAGAGAAGGTGTGTATGGGAAATCGTGTCGAAGGCTTTCGATAGATCTAGAAGTACTGTGGATACAAGAAGTCCGGCATCTCGGGCTTGATTGACTGTTTCTAGGAAGGATAGTAAGGCAGTTATGGTGCTGTGACCAGGACGGAAGCCATGCTGGGTGGGAGTTAGTAGATGATTCTGAATTTAGTAGGGCAATAGTTGGTGGTGGACACATTTTTCTAGAATTTTAGATATTGGGGAGAGAATGGCAATGGGATGGAAGTTAGAAATAGTGGTGATTTTGCCTCCTTTGTGAAGAGGTAGAATGTAGGCAGAGCGCCAAAGTTTGGGAACGTAAGACTCAAGGATCTGTTAATCAAATGCTAATTGGGAGGGCAATACCTTCAGCTGCGCATTTGAGGAAGGAGGGAAGGTATGTTGTCAGGGGCATTAGAGCATGGCTTTAGTTTGGATAGTAGCTTTTTTGTAAAAATGGTGGACACTGGTTTGAATTGGAAGTTAATAGGACAGTTGTTAGGGTTGTTAGCAGTTGAGTAGAGGGAGTTGGGTGGATTATTGTTTGGGAATGTTTTGGTTAGCTTAGCTATGGATTCTGTAAAGAAAGTGAAGTGAGAGCTAAGCTCCTTGTCAGTTAAACTAGGGTCAGGGTAGGGATTATTCTTCGTCCCAGGGTGGAGAAGGGAGTTAACAGATTTCCAGAATTGTTGGACTGGAGTTTACTATAGTAGTTTTTTTTTGTCCAGTGTGATTAATTTCTTTACTTGGTTGCGAAGTTGGGAGTATTGGAGGAAGGCGGAAGACAGTTTGTTTTTCTGATAAAGCTTCCAGGATTTGTCTCTGTGATGCATTATTTGTTTAGTTTCTTTGGTCATCCAAGGAGCAGAATTGGCTTTGATTTGTTTGTTTCTTAGAGGAACTAGGGAGTTGAGTATCTAGGAAGATAGATTTAAAGTGCTGTACAGCGTTGTCAAGGGGGAGAGTGTTGAGGGTTTGCCAGTTAATTTAAGTGTTTGTGAAGATTGAGGGGTTGAAGTTGCTAAGGTTACGAGTTTGAATGCATTGATGTTGGTATTGTGTTGAGTTAGTTGAGCGATGAATGAAGGCAGGGAGATGGTCGCAGAAGGTGTCAGGGATAGTGCCAGAGAGAATGATTTTATTTGGATGGGAGACAAGAATCCAATCTATGATGGACCCAGGGGGGGTGTTTTTTGTTGGGACGAGTTGGAGTGGATTACTTGTTTGAAGTTGTAAAGGTTGATGGATAGGGGGAGGGGGGTGTATTGATTTTATTCCAGTCAATATTGACGTCGTCTAGAATATAGGTTTCATATTTTATTGCAGTTGAGGCCCAGTGAAGAATGTTCTCAAGGGTGGAGATGTTATTGCCTGGGGAGATATATAAGGAAATTATGCAGATATTTTTGTGTTTAAGCGGAGGACACCTGCTGTTATTTCAGAATTTTTGAATTGAGGGGTTGGGATTTGAAGAGGGATGAGAGAGAGAAGGTTAGAGTAGATTAGTGCAGAGCCACCTCCCTTTTTATTTATTCGGTCACTTCTGAGGATATGGAAACCTGGAGGTAAGATTTCAGTGTCAGTAATGTGGGGTTTCAGCCAGGTTTCAGAGATGGCTAAGATATTAGGTTGGTTGTGATTAATCCAAGCTTATAAATGGTGAGTTTTGTTGTTAAGGCTCTGGGCATTAATGGTGAAAACCTTAAGAGAGCTAAGAGAGGAGGCAGGAAAAGACGGGGAGGGGGGGAAAGGATTATTTGTAGTAGGGGAAGAAGGGGGTGGATGGGGAGGAGTTGTTTCTAGTGAGGCAGGGGCCAGGGTTAGGATGTATGTCTCCAGATAAGGCTAGGACATTACAGGTGATAAGTTTAAGCCTTTTAGGTGTGTATAGGAGGAAGTTGTTTGGAGTTAGGAGAAGTTTAAATGATAAAGTCTTTTTTGAGGTGGAGGATAGCTTAGGATGGAAAAGGTGCAGAGAGTTGGGTTGAATAAGGGAGGAGGATATGGAGTGGAAGTGAGAGATTGGAAGAGGATGTAGGTGAGTGTAAGCAATAGTTTGAGTAGAAGGCAGGTATGGGGGCGCTTTAGAAGAGTAAGAAGTAGCATGGTAGAGAGAAATTAGTAAGAAGAGAAGTGAGCTGGGGAGCTGGAGATTATGGGGGAATTGGGAGGGCATGCTTAGAGTGGGTGGGATATGGAAGGGATAAATGTGTAGGAAGTTAATTTTTTTAATAGAGGAAAAAAAGGTAGAGAAGTAGAGGGGGAGATATGAATTTGTAGACGGGAGGGGAATAGAAAGTGTAGAGAGTATAGGAAAAGTGGACTGGGAGGAATACGTGTGGGTGGGGTAATGTGAGAAGGACTAAGATTGGTTAATTGAGTATAGGAGGGAGGGGTAATGAGAAGAGGCCTATGATTGGTTAATTGATATGGGGGAGGAGTATGTGGGGAATAAATGTAGAGGTGCTGGGGTGGGTGGGATTTGGGGGTAGGGGAGCGGAGTGAGCCCGCAGGGCGAACGGAGCGGGAAGAGACAAAGGAGGAGAAAGTGAGGAAGACTATCAGTAAGGAGTCAAAGGGTAAGTTTTGCTGGAAAGTGTAAGAGGTAGAAAGATGTAGAGAAATGGAGTATTGGGAAAATATATAGACTAGAGGCAGTGGGAGAGGTGTAGAGGCTTTTTGTTTTACCTTTTTCTTTTTTAAGGATAGAGAAGGGGGTGTTTTGAAGCGAGGAGTGTGTGGGTAGTCCTGGGACAGTAGTGAGGGGAAGAGCAAAGGAAAAGATGTCAGGGGGCTATTGAGAAGAGATAAGTAGGGAGTAGGGACAGCAAGAAGGTAGAGAAGTGCCACCTGGTGGCTAGTTAGTCTAATGCAGTAGAGACCCCAGGGAGAGATAACAGGTAAGGGGAAGGAGGGAGCTGTTGTGGTTCAGCATATGGAATATAAATAATTAAAGGAAGAGATAGGAATTCTGAAGCGGCAAAGAGAGGGGAGAGTATGGCTGCTGGCTAGCCTGGCACGGAAGCGCCCTGCGACCTATTACAATAAAATTAGTTGCTACAAGGTGTTAGAGCAGTACACATATACTATATGTAATCCTTGCATTGAGGGAGCAGTAGGGCCTTTCAGTTTTGGTGGAAGATTTCTTTTAGCTGGTTCTAGGCAGTATATCCAGGGGGTACTTTCAGGAGGTTAGGGCAGGATAGGCAGGAGCCCAAGCTATAACATACAATTAGAGAGATGAAAGTTTTAATGCAGGCAGTGCAGGAGTTAAAGTTCACAATCAGACAGTTGTTAAAGCTTACCTAATCAAAATTAAAAGTAATGTATATAGCAGTTAAACTGAATAAAAAGTTATACACTTTCAGTACCTTAATGATACAGCCAAAGCACAGGTAAGAAATAAAAAAAACAGTATCTTGAGCGCACAATTTAATTGTGCGGACAATTGGTTGATTAGTTTAAATGAACAAACAGTGGCTGGGAGTAGGAATCCTCGTGCAGGCACTGTGTTAGTTACGAGATTGTACACATTAGGATTCAGACTGGGCCAAACACAAGAGAACTACAGTTTAAGAGGGACTACAGCATACATTAGGATTCCTGGAGAACCTAGTACAAACAACAAAAATAACTGCAGTTTGAGAGCAACAGGCTTAGATTCTGAAGAAATGATGAGCAAGCCCCGAACAGCAATTTTACAACCACGTGCTACACGCTAGACTAAGCTAGAGCTCACAGGTCACATTAGGTAATGGTCACAGAAGCATTGAATTACTGAGCAAATGACTAACAAACAGGTCCCTAGCAAATTAAATGCTGAATTACTGAGCAAATGACTAACAAACAGGTCCCTAGCAAATGAAATGCGCGATCTGCGTGCAGCGCGCCTTTTTTTTTTTTTAAATGTTTGCAGTAGGAAGTTATGGAAAATTCACGTATCAGGATAGGATCTGTATGAATGACAATCAAGCCCCAAACAGCAATTGTACAACCACCACAGTCATAACGTGCTACACCCTAGACTAAGCTAAGCGGTTACAGGTTACATTAGATTGAGGTCACAAAAAACGCTGATTACAGAGCAGACATCTACCAAACAAGTCCCTAGCAAATTAATTACAGGATCCGCGTGCAGCATGCTTTTAAAGCGTTTGCAATGGGTTAGGTATAGGTAAAGTTCACATTTCAGGATAGCCAGTAAGTAAAGACAAGCATATAAACAAGCTTTCTTAAGTAAGCGCTAGCAATAGGATAACATGTTGAATAAACTTCACGTCGGGACAGCCAATAAAGTAAAGCTAAACACTTAACATAGTCCAGAGTTACAGATTATCAGAGACAAAGCTAAATCTATGCAAACAGTCAAGGATTTCTTACAGGTACAGCCACCAGGATTTAGCAGACACTGGCCTACAAATAATTGGTCCTTTCCAGTGTCAGACAGGCCACAAAAGGGCAGATACAGACGCCCTAGAGGCAGATCCCAGCCCCAAGATTCGTACAGGTCTAAACAATGGGGTGCTTCTACCTCCAAAACTGGAGAAGACAAATCACAGCCATACAGGAAACAGTCCCAATGACTTCCCCCTGCCTGCACCAAGCACTTATCTTCTGGCAGCACCTTTAGGGGGAAAACTAGCACATTTTTCTCAAAATTGGCACATAACCCAGGGCAAATGGTTCTTAAACAGTGTCACAAGGCTCCAAGTTTCACTTCCATACCCTGCCTTGGGCAGTCCTGCCAAAACATCAGTGGGCAGAGGCAGAAAAACAAGTTTCATCCCTCATGGACATGAGGGCCATTCACCAAGTACCAGAGCAAGAGCAGGGACAAGGATTCTATTCAAGACTGTTCTTGGTACCCAAAAAGGACAAAGCCTGGAGACCAATACTGGACCTATCTATTCTAAACACATATCTGGATATTCCAAAGTTCAAAATGTTGACTTTACAGCAGCTTCTGCCCATGTTGGGCAAGAAGGCTTGGCTTGTGACTTTAGATTTAAAAGAGGCATACCTGCATGTCCCATTCAGACAAACATGCAGAAGATACCTCAGATTCAAAGCTGGTTCAATGCACTACCAATTCTCTGCACTGCCCTTTGGCCTATCTACTGCGCCCAGGGTCTTCCCAAAGTGCTTGGCATCAGTAATTGCATATTGCAGACAGAGGAATACAAATATATCCTTACTTGGATGACTGCCTCATTCAAGCATTCTACTACAGCATCTGGTGTTTGTAAAGAGATTACTACCATGCCTAGGGTACACAGTCAACGAACAAAAATCAAAACTAGTGCCCTCTCAACAGATAATATTCCTGGGTGCAAGCTTAAATACAACTGCCCAGATGGCTTATCTCACGCCAGACAAACAAAGGCAACTGACTACCTATTTCAAACTGTTGGCAATAAAGGCCCAGTTAACTGCAAGAAAAATTCTGCAGGCTTTGGGCTTCATGGCATCCTGCATTCTACTAATTCCATATGCAAGACTGCATATGAGGAAACTTCAATGGTACCTAAAAAGTGTTTGGACTCAACATTGCCATAGACTGGAAACAATAGTTACTCGCATACCCTGCCTGCAACAGGAGTTTCGATGGTGGGAGAAGGCCTGTCACCAGAAGAAGGGACAGCCATTCACTCTACCCCCAGCCACACAGACATTAACAACGGATGCATCGGATTATGCCTGGGGAGCCCACATGGCAGGAAGATGTATTCAGGGCACCTGGTCCGCAAACCTAATGCATCTACATATCAATCAGAAAGAGATGCTGGCTGTTCAAAATGCCCTGACAACCTTCAAGGACCTACTTCATCCGGGACAACTACTGATAGACAGACAATACCACGGTCATGTGGTATATAAACAAGCAGGGAGGCACTCATTCTTTCCCCCTTTGCAGACTAGCCATGACTTTGTGGGACACAGCATTGACTTACCAAGTACATCTGCAGGCACAATTCCTGCCAGGAAAGATAAATACTCTGGCAGAAAAATTAAGCAGAAACCTCATGGATCCCCCATGAGTGGAAATTGGATCCACAAGTCTTCAGCATGGTAACAAGGAAATGGGGATGCCCGGACATAGATCTATTTGCTTCACCTCACAACTGCCAACTAAAGAGATTCTGCACAAGGACTTATCACAGACAAGCATGGAAAGTGGATGCCCTATTTTTCAGCTGGAAAAACTTAACAGTATATGCCTTTCCTCCTCTGCCTCTCCTCCCCAAGGTACTCCTAAAGGTCAGACAGGAGAAGCCAAAAATTATACTGATTGCCCCAGATTGGCCACGCCAGTACTGGTGTCCAATCCTAAGGAACTTGTCTCAATGCCCAGCCTGGACCTTACCTCAAGTGCCTCATCTACTGTCCCAGCAGAACAATCAGATCCTGCACAGCCAACTCAAGACCTTAAATCTGGCAGCATGGCGGATAATGTAGTCATGCAAAACATGACCCTCACTAAAGCGGTGATGGATGTCATTTTGGAGGCCAGGAGGCCTAGTACGAGAAAATCCTATGCTGGAAAATGGAATAGATTCTTTGCTTGGAACCAGGCACAAGGACTTGACACAGCTGTTCCAAATATTCCTCAGATTTTGCAATACTTGACTGAGATGCTGGACAAAGGCCTATCCTTTTCATCTATAAAAATTCATGCCTCTGCCATTTTGGCTCATTACAATACAGAGCCACCAATTTTTTCTCATCCTTTTATTAAGGCAGTACCTCAGAGGGGCCAAAAATGTAAGGCCTCCAAGGAGATCACCAATACCTGCATGGGACCTCAATTATGTCTTGAAAAACTCACCCTGCCTCCTTTTGAGCCAGCCGCTACAGCTGATATAATGTTTTTATCTTGGAAAAACAGCTCTGCTCCTTGAAATAACTTCTGGAAGACAAATTTCAGAGCTACAGGCACTCATGGCTGTTGAACCTTTAATCATTTTTTATCCAGACAGGGTTTCTCTGAGGACAAACCCGACATTTATGCCTAAGGTAGTGTCCAGTGTGGCCCTTAACCAAACTATTCATCTGCTTATCCAAACCCACAGAATAAGGGGGAGAGAATTCTGCATTCTTTGGACGTACACAGACAGTTACGCTTCTATTTGAACAGAACCAAAACTTTCAGAAAGACAGAGCAACTACTAGCGGCATATGCTGCAGGATCACAAGAAAAGGCCATCTCAAAGCAGACCATTTCAAAGTGGATAGGCCACTGCATTCGTTTCTGCTATTCACAACATGGCAAGTAAGGGCATTGGACCACATTCAACCAGAGCAGCAGCCACTTCAGCAGCCTTCCTCAGGGGAGTACCAACCAAAGACATTTTAGAGGCTGCTACTTGGAGTTCAGTGCACACCTTCACAAAGCACTATCACTTACCACTCTATTCTAAATCCAGGGCAGGCTTTGCCACTGCAGTTCTGCAGGGCCTAATAGCCACTCCTAATGCTATTTAGCTCCAGCCTCCCAACCTTAGCTTTGGGATTCAACCCAATTGTAATGACTGCAACAGTGAAACACGAAGAACATAGTACAGTTGTGTACACTTACCATAAATGTAGATGTTCGAGTGTATTCACTGTTGCAGTCCAGATTACCCACCCACCATCCCCCATTTCTTTGCTGGAACTTATCTGTACTTCTCTATTCTATACAACCTATGTGGTGTATTTGCTTGTAGATGAAGGCAAAATATATACTTTGGTGCATGCATGCTTTATTGACATATTTTTAGCCTACCCTTTTGGGGGCACCTGACATCTGGGGCAAGGAAAACTGAAGAAAATGGTGTCTGCTGCATCTTTTATACCCCTGGCACACTGATGTCAGGGAGGAGGCGACAGCAACCGACGCCGGACCTAGACTTTGGAATTCAGGCCGACTGAGGGTAGCCTGCCAGCAGGATAACCCAATTGTAATGACTGCAACAGTGAATACACTCAAACAGCTACATTTATGGTAAGTGTACACAACTGTACTTTCCTAAGCACCCTGGAGAATATTAGGGTCCAACGTAACACTCTCTTACTAGGCGACTTCAACTACCTCTCCATTAACTGGGTAAACTACTCTTGTACCAGTACACTTGCCCAACATTTCTTCGAGTTCATTAATTCCATTGCCCTGGACCAGCTCATTCTTACCACCACTAGCGGTAGCAACATCCTTAACCTGGTCATTACTAACATGGGCGTCCGTTGCTTTACACCAATAGTCAGCTTCTCCCTGGTTAGATCCGACCACAAACTAATCACCTTGGAAATTCATATCCCCCCCCCCCCCAGCAAAGGTAACCACCAAGAAAAACTTTTCCAAAGCTAACATTGGGATCCTAAAAGCAGAGGTGGCTAACTTCCCGGCACCCATGAAAATGGAGAATAGTTGCGTGACTGCAGAATCCTACACCATTGCACTGTACGAACACATACACAAATGCATGGATCTCGCCATGCCCAATAGAACCAAGACACACTCCAGAAAAAAAAAGAAGCCAATCTGGTGGTCCCCTGCCATAAACTCTACAACTGAAGGAGGAAACTGATGCGGAATAAGGTGAAGTCCCAAGACTGGAAAAACTCCCTTATCTGCCTCAATAAAAAGTTGAGATCCTTCATCAAATCCTCTAAAGGTAACAGAATTGCAGCAGTTAGTAGACAGCCACAAGGCCTTCTATAGTTATGCAAAGAATCTCCACAGCAATACCCAGAATTGCTGTGAACTAATGCACAGTGGTACCTCCTGTACCGAGCCAACAGATATTGCCAATATAGTGGCTGACAGATTCACTGCCAACTTTACACACCCCCCCCCAAAGACCAATCACAATACCAGTAGATTGCCAGGCACCCAGTATTACTGCTGCACAGGTTAAAAGCACTGTCCAAGGCCAAGAATTCAGCTTCTGTGGGACCTGACAATATCCCTGGTTGTGTTCTACAAGAACTACAGAGTGAACTGGCACATCACCTGTGTTCCATGTTCAGTCACAGCCTCACCTCAGGCTTTGTCCCAGTTGAATGGCGCACTACAACAGTCATCCCTCTCCACAAAGGAGGAGCGACTACAGACCCTGGGAACTATCGCCCCATTAGCCTGATGAGTCTGATATGCAAAGCTATGGAACGCATCATCATGGACCTAATAAACAATGAGGTAGGGAATCCCCAAACTCTGGATCCCACACAGTTTGGTTTTTTGAAGGGTAGATCATGCCTGCTTAACTTGGTGGACTTCTTTGAGTCAGTCACCAGAGATGTGGATGAAGGCAAGGTGCTTCATACAGCCTACCTTGATCTGACCAAGGCTTTTGATACCATTCCCCACTCAGGAATCATAGAAAAACTCACTAAGCTTGGCATCAACCTTTATATCACTAGGTGGGTTGCAAACTGCCTCATGGATAGAACCCATATTGTGAAAGTAGCTGACTCCAAGTCAGACTGCTGATTAGTCATGAGTGGAGTCCCACAGGGTTTGGTTCTGGGTTCCCTTCTGTTTGGTATCTACTTCACTGAATTCCAGGCCAACACAAAGGGACTCTGGCTGACAAAGTTCACAGACGATTGCAAGTTGGGAGCTATTAACAACTCCCCAAGTGATGTTGACATCCTACAAAATGGTCCACGAATACAGAACAGCACTATATATATTCTTTACAAAACTCGCACAAAATATAGCGCCAAAAAAAATTTTTATACGATAAAGCTTTTGGGCTAATCACCCTTCATCAGTACAATTAAAATAAGGCTTTCATCCTTTTTTTAAATAGGAGATAATTAACATCACATGATCCAGCCAGCCTATCTAAAACTTTCCTTTACAAGAACTGTTTTTAAAAACCTCTCTCAAAAATTAGAAGCATATCATAACTTCACTATATAAAATATGAATTATATCAGCAGTACAATAATATAACAAATATCATAAAAATATATATTCTAAAAAATATATATTATAAAAAGTATATATGTTAATGCAGTAAGTCTGAAACCAGTATTGGTGAAAAGACAGAGAGAAATCATGTAATTGAATAGTATAAGATTTCTCTATTCCTGCCTTTAAAAGTTTTGTTTTTGTTGTGGCTGATTTTTATAATATATATATTTTTATAATATATATTTTTTATAATTATTTTTATGATATTTGTTATTGTACTGCTGATATAATTCATGTTTTATATAGTGAAGTTATATGTTTAGTTCTTGTAAAGGAAAGTTTTAGATAGGCTGACTGGATCATGTGATGTTAAGTATCTCCTATTTAAAAAGAATGAAAGCCTTATTTTAATTGTACTGATGAAGGGTGGTTAGCCCGAAAGCTTTATCGTATTACATTTTTTTTGGCGCTATATTTTGTGAGAGTTTTGTGAAGAATATATATAGTGCTGTTCTGTATTCGTGGATTGTAAACTGGTGTTGAACAGAATTGTGAGCGTCAGTTTAAGGAGGTAGTTTGCCAGCCAGCCAGCTGAATGAATGAAAATATGGATCTTGTTTCTAATTCCAAGGAAGAAAGTGATTCGATAAAGAGACTTTTATATGAAGGAGCAAATCCATTACTCCAAATGGTAACTAATTCATGTACAATGCTAATAAATGTAGGCCAAGACATGGAAGAATACGAGAAGGCATTGGAAGTCCTAGAAAAAAAGGTACAAACATTTAAGCAATTTCAATGTCAGCGGTTAAGCTTCCAGGCCTATTTAGACCTGGGGATAGTGCCACGAGGACTTAGAATACAGAAAATGCCTTCATATGCCAATACATATCCATATTTACTTGGACAGTGGCAACAATTAAATCTAAAGTTAAGTGCGGATTATATGCAGTTAATGAATAATTTTTTTAAACCCATTGAGAGTCAACTTGAAGAGGAAGTAAGGTTCGAAAATGAACTCTTAACCATGTCTACTCACTCTACAGCATTGAACTTGTATCAGAATATGTTAGACCGCTTGCATTTGTTGGATGTAAAACTTGAATCTAAAAAGAAACATAAGTTACAATGTAATGTTGCCGATTTCAAAAACGGCCACATCTTTTCATGGCCTAGGAATGAAATAAGAAATAATAATAGAAATAGAAATAGTAAAACTGTTAAAGAAAAAGAAAAAAACATAATAAAAGAAAAAAGTTCTGACATTGCCCCTTTAACTTTAGAGCATCAATCATCCAATCAAGAAGTGATTATAGAGCCTCATCCCTTGGTGCTTTCCAATCCGCAAGCACCAAAAAATTTGGATGATGTAGTAGAAACTGCTTTGGCTGTAGGCAATAAAGCCCGAGTTAATGAAAGTGACTCAGTACGTCTGAAATTCTTTAAGGAGCAACAGCTAAATCGTTAAACTTCAGTGAATAGTGGAGCTGCTTCGAATTTAGCTATAACCCCTTTTACCCCCTTTCAACTAAAGCTGTCAGAAAAGGCATCTGTGCAGCAATCGGCTCAATGGAGAGGTCGATTGATGCAAAGGGATGAGCAACAAGCAACGGGTGATGTAAAAAGGAAGAGCAACAGTCCAGCGTACTTCAACAAACTAGTATGGCGATGATACAAATGGGGAAAGGTACTGTTAATTTGTCTTCAGTAACACTAACTGCAATGCAAATAAGAAGTCCTTAGTAAAGGACTCAAATTCATCCCTACAGCAGGAGATATTGTACAAGCGATAACTGATTTGAAGCTGTTTGTTCGAACAGTAAGCTTGAATCTCATTTTTAAAGATGTTAATACGGAAATTCCTGTTTGTAGAAAACTAAGCACTTTTTCACTGGAAATATGCCCTGTATTGACAGCCTTTATGAATGTAACTGAAAATGAGTTAAGAATATATTATTCTAAGGTTGAAAAGAATAAGAAATATAACATGACGTTTGATGAATACAGAGCACTGCAGTTACTGGAAAGAGATGATAGAATTGTTATAAAACAGGCTGATAAAGGGGGTACAACTGTTATAATGGAATGAGTAAAGTATTTTGAGTCATTTAGATTGATGTTAAGTGATGAAAGTACATTTAGACCTATTTCTTTTAATGAGGTGAAGAAGCATATATCAAATATAAATATGACTATGATTTGCAACTAACAAATGATATAACATTACACTTTGAGCGTTGAGCGCTTTCACCTGTTACAATACAGGCTTCCTCAGAACAAAAAACATTCTGAATCACAGCCCTTAAATAGATGTTTTGGCTCCAAAAATTTAAAGCAACATACTCCACTAAAACTTTCTGCAGACAATAAACAAAAAGATTCCAAAATGAATAGATAACAAGAATAAACAGTTGTATGATAAATACATATATATCCTATAAAATGTAGTGCACAAATTCCTCTGAAATTCATGTTTGTTAAAAACATGTTACTATAAAAACACTGACTCAACTTATTTATAAACAATTTGACACTAACGTATCTTATATAGCAAAGGTTTAATAGACAGTGATTCATTCAAGCCTGGGGGTGAGGCAGCATCCGTAAAAAATTGCCACCACATTTCTCTATAAGACAACCAACTCTTATAGTCTCCCCCCTAGGGTCTATTTGAATAAGGTCAATAATGCTAAAAGTGAATTTTTGTTCAGAGCCCTCTTGTTTTATGTGCTTATATAGGGCATTCTTCTCATCTCTCTTTCTAATGGAGTAAAAATGATCGCATATTCTTTTGTTCAGCTGTCTCTCGGTCTTCCCAATGTAGAAAGCGGGACAAGCTGAACATAATCCTATATATGACAAGTTTAGTAGTACAATAACCTGCCTTGAATCTAATAGAGGTGTTGGTAGTGTTGCTTAACCTAGTGCCTTGACTGGTGTTAATAGCAAAGCACCAGTTGCATCTACCACACTTCTGTGTAGGTTTAGAAGTGTTAGATGTCAGAAACATTGTATTTTCTAACAACCTTTTCAAGTTCATACCCATTTTATTTACAAAGTGGGGTTTGTCACCTAAAATGTTGGATATAGAAGCATTCACCATAATAATAAACCAACTTTTATTAACCAATTGCCTCATCTTATAACTACAGGGACCATATTCGATTACACAAGCTTTGTTTAAATCACTACGACTACCTCTAGCAAGGGAAACAGGTTCTCTGCCTGCTTGTGCATAAGTTTTATTTGGTAACTTCCTCTTAGGGATGGCCCCTGTCCGTTTACCATCATCCTGTACATCCACTAAAGAGAAGTCAAATGTGTAGCCAATATAAATAATATGAATCTAGAGCTAGTTACTAATGTAGATTTGTAGACTACACAGCAAACTGCTACCAAACAAGACGTACATAACACCACAAAGTACTGTGAGATTTCTTCCACGGATGGTGTGATTTACAGGTACAAGAGCTTTAACATGTTTAACTACACAGATGTTGAGCTCGATATGTCTTATTTTAATTTACTCGATATGTCTTATTTTAATTTACTTTCTAAGGGCTTGAAATACATACCAACTACTAAATTTGATGTGGTTGATAATATTTGTCAAGTTAAATTGTATACTAGGAAATTAAACTTGGCAGTAATGTTCAATAATCCTATTAATAATGTTACTGGCTCTAATAATGACTGTAAAATTCTGAAAAAGAAAAGTACCTTTATACCCCAATGCCATCCAACGATTGGTTTATTTGAAAAAAGTATTGTTAAGCAGATTTATGAGCTTAACAACAAAAATAAGTTTAGGAGAATGGAACATAATTTATCTAGAGAAGAACAGGACACCCTACAAATGTTGAGGAAGAATAGATCAATAAGGGTGATGAAACCTGACAAGGGTGGGGGTTTACTTCTTTTTGATCAACTTACATATACCTCTAAACTTCATGATATTTTGCATTCTACTGACAGTTATGAGATCATATCTGTTAATGAACTTAATATAGCCTATAGAAAAATTGATTGTCACCTCGAGGACTTTCTTATAGACAGGCGAATTAGTTTGGACACTTACAACTTTGTCAAAGTGGAATTTCCTGTGTTAGCCAAGTTAGTTGGTATCCCCAAAGTTCATAAGAATGTGTCTGACCCGCCTTTTAGACCAATTGTTTCTGGCAGCAGATCTAAAACTTTCCCTTTGGGTGTGGTCATTGACCATACTTTGAAACGTGTACGAAAAGGTATTTCATCTTGCCAAGGATTCTTGGTATTTTTTAGCTTATTTTCCTGCACATTTATACAAAAAAGATTTGTTATACGTAACTATTGATGTCATAGACCTTTTCTCCTGCATCCCCAAAAGTGAGGGGTTAGAAGCATTCAATCGTAGTATTATTAAATATGCAGGGTTGGATTGGGATAAGATATGGTTGATCACTGATATGATGAGTATGGTATTGGACAATAATTTCATCTTTTTTGAAGGAGAGATTTTTAAACAAACTAAGGGTGTAGCTATGGGTGCTGCGTGTGCTCCCATTTTTGCTAATATGGTCATGCTCGACTGGGAGGAGTCTGTAGTGTTCACCAGTGACTTCTATATTCACATCAAATATTACACTCGCTACCTTGACGATATATATATATATTATGGGATGGTGACATTGACTAAATTTATAGAATTTATTAACACCAGTAGTTCTTATTTGAAATTTACACACGCATTCAGTCATGATGGTCTGGCATACCTTGACACCCTCGTCTCTCCGGCTAATTTTGGGTTTAAATCTAGAATATACAGGAAACCCACTTTTTCTAACAACTACCTTGAATATTCTAGTAATCACCCTAAAAGTCTTTTAAGGAACATCTATAAGGGACAGTTGATTAGAGCAGTTAGAATGACTTCTAACTACATAGATATGATAGCTGAAGTTGAGTATATTACGGCTATGTTCAGTGATAGAGGTTATGACCTTGGTATGATGCAAAATGTAAGTAAGCAGGTTATTCAAGGCTGGGGTTCTAGGTACACACCTTTGTTAGGAATGAATTCTCAAGGTAATAATGTTTTTTCTCTTGCTAGAGGTAGTTGTAGTGATTTAAACAAAGCTTGTGTAATCGAATATGGTCCCTTTAGTTGAGGCAATTGGTTAATAAAAGTTGGTTTATTATTATGGCGGATGCTTCTATATCCAACATTTTAGGTGACAAACCCCACTTTGTAAATAAAATGGGTATGAACTTGAAAAGGTTGTTAGAAAATACAATGTTTCTGACTTCTAACACTTCTAAACCTACACAGAAGTGTGGTAGATGCAACTGGTGCTTTGCTATTAACACTAGTCAAGGCACTAGGTTAAGCAACACTACCAACACCTCTATTAGATTCAAGGCAGGTTATTGTACTACTAAACTTGTCATATATATCGCATTATGTTCAGCTTGTCCCGCTTTCTACATTGGGAAGACCGAGAGACAGCTGAACAAAAGAATATGCGGTCATTTTTACTCTATTAGAAAGAGAGATGAGAAGAATGCCCTATATAAGCACATAAAACAAGAGGGCTCTGAACACAAATTCACTTTTAGCATTATTGACCTTATTCAAATAGACCCTAGGGGGGGAGACTATAAGAGTTGGTTGTCTTATAGAGAAATGTGGTGGCAAATTTTTACGGATGCTGCCTCACCCCCAGGCTTGAATGAATCACTGTCTATTAAACCTTTGCTATATAAGATACGTTAGTGTCAAATTGTTTATAAATAAGTTGTCAGTGTTTTTATAGTAACATATGTTTTTAACAAACATGAATTTCAGAGGAATTTGTGCACTACATTTTATAGGATATATATGTATTTATAATATAATTGTTTATTCTTGTTATCTATTCATTTTGGAATGTTTTTGTTTATTGTCTATGCAGAAAGTTTTAGTGGAGTATGTTGCTTTAAATTTTTGGAGCCAAAACATCTATTTAAGGGCTGTGATTCAGAATGGTTTTTGTTCTGAGGAAGTCTGTATTGTAACAGGTGAAAGCGCTCAACTGTTATTAAAAGTGTTTTTTATTTAGTCCTGCTGGTTTGCACGAGTTTGCTTCATTGTTTTCGGTTTCTCAAGCTACATAGTGTGGTGTCAGCGTTTGCCTTTTTGCTTGTTTTATGGTGTACTTATAACGCTTGGATTATCTTGTAACAGGAAAAGAGGGAGGCCTAAGATAAGAAGATAAGGTTTATGGATGTGGTGAGAGAGAGGATATGCAGGTGGTTGGTGTGACAGAGCAAGATGCAGAGGATAGAATGAAATGGAAACAGTTTATCTGCTGTGGCGACCCCTAACCAGAACAGCTGAAAGAAGAAGAAATGATACAACATTAGAGTTATTTAACTACCTTACTGTTTCGTGCCCTAGGATCCCTCAGATATATGGGATCCCTAAACTACATAAATCTGTTGACAACCCCCCCCCCCCGAGGCCCATTGTCTCGGGGGGGGGGGGGTTTGGTCTACACAACCAATTTCAAAGTACTTGCAAATTGTATTGGCAAGGCATTTATCTAGATGTTCCAGCATTATTAAAGATACTGATAGTTTTTTGGTTGATTTGTTTGAATGGCATGAAAAATATACAGGAGACTAACTTCTTATTTGTCACTCTGGATATTACTTCGCTCTTTACGGTGATACCAAGTGAGTATGGGATAGAAGCCATACATAATTTTCTTAATATGGAGATAAAACTGCAAGCGAGGGAGATAGAGAATATCTGTACACTACTAGAAGTAGTTTTGACACAGAATGTATTTGTTTTTGATAATATACCCTATTTGCAACCAACTGGAGAGGCAATGGGAACACCGGTGGCAAATACATATGCGAACCTAGTACTATATGAATGGGAAAAGAAGTATATCCTTAGTGGATTTAGTAATCTTAATAGTAAAGTCTCTCTTTATAAAAGATTTGTAGATTGTTTTCTTGTGTGGCAGGGGGACAACAGAGAACTGGATACATATCTGAACTATTTGAACTCTACAACAGATTTTTTGAGGTTCAAAATGACAGTGTCTGAAGAGAAAATAACATTTCTAGATGTCCAGTTATATAAAAAAGGAAATGGTGTAGAAACAACTATACATAAAAAGGAAGTAACTGTCTGTAGATATATAAATAGACAGCGTATGCATGCATCACACACCTTTAAAGGAACTTTGAAAGCTCAGTTAATTAGAGTAAGCAAACTTAATACTTGGGAATCAAATTTTGAAATGCAAGCTAATAGCATGATGCAAGAATTTATTGGTAATGGTTATTCAGCATCACTAGTAGATGAAATCTATAGAAATGTAGTAAAAGGTCGATCGGATGAGTACAAGCCAAAATTTGGCCCTATACGGCAGGCTAGTCCCCATAAGGAGAAGAAACATGTGACTAGATATGTTACTACATTTAATAAGAACACTGAGCAAGTAAAAAATATCACTTGGAAAAACTGGATTATCCTAATGGCCATGCCAGATATAAAGAATATAGTTGGAGACAAACTGCTTTTTTTCATTTAGAAACTCAAACATTGAAAAAGAAATTATGCTATAAAGATTTTAAAGGGGGATGGAAAAGGATAGGTAAAACGGGAACAAAAATGTTATAATTGTAGTTTTGCAATATCTGTGAAGGGATAGATACTTATAAACACCCAACAACAGGTAAAGAATATTTTTTCAATATTTCTGCAACTTGCAACACATCTCAAGTGGTTTATTTAGTGACATGTGTTGCATGTCCTGGATTTTGTCGGTAAAACCACCCGAAAATTGAAGGAGCGTATAGGGGAACACAAGTTAGAAATCAGAAGGAAAATATTGACGAATGCTTAAAGTAAGCATATTTCTGACTGTGGCCCGGAACACCAATTCAAATTTAGAGTAATTGATTTGGTAGTAATGGGAAATAGGGGTGGTGATATGAACAATGCTTTAGAACTAAAGGAATATGAGTGGATTATTAGATCGCAAGCCAACAAAAATCCAGGTTTAAACAATGCAGTAAGTCTGAAACCAGTACTGGTGAAAAGACAGAGAGAAATCATGTAATTGAATAGTATAAGATTTCTCTATTCCTGCCTCTGAAAGTTTAGTCTATCTTTTTTGGCTGATTTTTATAATATAACATATATTTTTATAATATATATTTTTGATATTTGTTATGTTGTTATTGTACTGCTGATATAATTAATGTTTTATATAGTGAAGTTATAATATGTTTCTAATTTTTAAGAGGTTTTTAAAAAAAGTTCTTGTAAAGGAAAGTTTTATATAGGCTGGCTGGATCATGTGATAAGTATCTCCTGTTTAAAAAGAATGAAAGCCTTATTTTAATTGTACTGATGAAGAGTGGTTAGCCCGAAAGCTTTCTCATATTAAATTATTTTTGGCGCTATGTTTTGTGTGAGTTTTGTGAATCCTACAGAATGGCCTCACTGTGAGCAGCGACTGGTGTCAGAACCATGGCCTTAAGCTCAATGCCAAAAAATGTCGTCATCCCCTTTGGGGAAAAAAACGGTTCCCATGAATTACCACTACCACATTGATGGTAGTCCACTAAACACAGAAGACGTTATAAGCGATCTGAGAACACAGGTTGACAGCAACCTCTCCTTTGATCACCACATTGCCACTTTGATCAGAAAGTCATTCTTTATGGCACATCTCATTACTAAGGGTTTTGCATCCAGGAAGAAAGAGGTCATTTTCTCCCTCTACTCTTCCCTCATTGGGTCAATGATTGAGTACAATGCCCCATTTGGCATGTACCTCACTAGACACCTGCAACAACTGGAGAGGCCGCAAAATTCCCTCAAAGAGGATCCTAGGCCTTAAACACTTGTCCTTTGTAGGCAGACTAAAAAAAATTCCCAACTATTCTCTGTCTCATATCGCCTACTTAGAGGCTATCTCTGCTTCACTTACTAAGCCATGTGTGACCCAGCTCTGTTAGAAATGCTACATCTAAAGAAGTCCAGTCCTTCCATACCACACGCTCCAGAGACCTCAACCTCATTACCACAATTAACAGAACATGCTGGAGGGACAGTTTCATAACCCAGAGACTGCCCATGCTATGGAACAGACTTCCCATACATGTCAAGCAGAGCACCTCGCTGACCCTCTTCGAGAAATCTTGATGAGTGGATGGGAAATGGAAAATTCACCCTGGGGGGAAAGCACCAGTGACTCTACTCGACAGAGGCACTGTGAACCAAGGTCGGGTGACACTATGCCCGGGTAATCCTATGGCTAGGCTTGTAAAGGCCCCAGGGCCATTAGCCTAGTACCTATGAATTTACTGTGTGTTATGCTATTTAATAAATACTGTATGTAATTTGACACTGTATACATTTTCAATTGTTCTATTTTATACCTCTGCTTATTTTGTAAATTGACTGTTTTCTCCGTGGACCTCTTCTGAAAAAAGGGCTACTAAGCTCAGTCGGACACACCCAGCCAACAAATAATAAATAAATAAAATTAAGTTTCTGAATTGGAAAACTATCTTTCTGGTGGCTATAACTTCTGCAAGATGAATATCTTAACTCCAAGCTCTCTATTTGAAACCACTGTATTTGATTTTTCATAAAGACAGGGTTACCATGCGCACTAATCCTTCTTTTCTACCAAAAGTTGCTTCAAAAACAAATGTCAATAAAGTGAACAATTTAGCAGTTTTCCCTCGCATTTACCTTCACAGACCTAAGGAATTTAGGAAAACTGATCAGTTGTTTGTCTCCTTTCATAAGATGGGAAAATCAGGGTCAGTAACTGCGGTAGCCGAATGGATAACAGATTGTATTTCCTCCGTTTATTCCTTGAGAGGTCAAACCATGCCAAGACAACCAAAAGCTCATTCAACCAGGTGCTGCCTTTTGAACAATAGCTTCCACTGATGACATTTGTGCAGTTGCCACAGGGTCTAATGCTAATAGTTTTATTTCTTGTTTAAAATTGGATATGATCTGCAGAAAGAGTTGCAGTTGGTTCTGCATTTCTCTGGAACATCCCTTCATGAAGGCCACCCAAGGTTAACGAAGCTGGGGAGACTCTGTCCCATTTATTGAGGAAGAAATGAAAATGACATCAGATATGGAAGTTATGTACTCACCATAACTATGCATCTGTGTTGTCCATTTTGTTTCTTCAACTTCCCTCCCATCTTCCCCCTGTCCATGACTTTGGGAGAGACCTAACGGAGTTGTTAGGAACCATAGTTCCTGTTAGAGCTCTTGATCTTTCAGCTATCACTGTTCTGTCATATTTTGTTTGTTTTGTAATGATATTGTGTAATAGCAGCAAACTCAATCTAAGGTAACACAATAGTCAGCAGCATTATGGGTAAGGGAGCAGCTCGAGAGTCTGATCCTAGAATCTAAGCAAAGTCACCAAGATAGATCTGAGGTTTGGACCAAAATCCCTTCATTGAGGAAGAATGAAAATGGACTACATATATGCATATTTAGGGTGAGTACAAAATTTTCATTTTTGCATTCCAGTCTCTTATCAGTTGTTAAAGTTCCTATGTAGAGTCTGCTTGTAATGCCACCTACCTGCATACAGAAGCTTTATTGATCTGTCCCCTTCAGCGTGTTTGCTAGCGTAGTCCATCACCAGTATGAACAGCAGAGGGCTCAGAGTTGACCCCCCTGATGCATATCAACAGCCACTGAGAACCCACCTGTGAGTCTGAACCCTGTTCATAGTTGTTATTGAGTACTTGTACATAGCCTGCACTAATTCAACCAGTGTTTTCAGGACTTCAGTCCATTGCAGAACTGCCCCATTCAACTTTCTTGAGACTTTGTTGTATATTTTCTCCACGTCTTAGAATGCCCAGTTGGATTTTTTTTCTTCATCTCAAACTTTCAGACTTCTCACTGCAAACTGCTGAGTGGGTTGTACTGCATCCTGATATGAATTCAAACTGTTCAGTTCCCACTTTCTTCCACTGTTAATCAGTCTCCCTCTCCAGTACTTCCATGCAGGGCAGTAAGAGTTTAATATGTCTAACAGGAAAAGGAGAGCAGTAGTCCAAAAACTGCACAAAACACCAAGAAACCGCGGACTATATGAAGCAGCAAGACACACTTGGAGCTATGTACAAAATTCCCAAATGTTATTGAAATAAATTCAAATCAAGGTAAATTCACAGCGTTTTCGTCCACAAAATATCAGACTTCATCAGATACAATCAATGCTTGACACCATGCTCAATATATACTCATAAACCCTATCAATTGAAGAATCAATTAATTTAATAATTTTGATTAATCTTCTTTTAAAAGGACCATGAAGTTAAAACATAAATTACTGAAAATCTGCATTTAAAATGCTACTAACAAATGTTTTTATACAATCATAAAAATGTTATTTGATGTTTGTAAACATCTTGAGATTATAAACAAAAATATAATACAATTCTTGTGATGAAATAAAATAAATCAAGTAAATACCTGAGCTACTTAAAATGAACTGAATGCTAGATAGGGATCATATCTAGTTAACTCATAATTTGGCCAGTCTTGATTTCAATAATGGTGTTAGGGAGATGATGTCATTGAGGCCGGGGGGTTTATTGGCTTGCAAGACAATTTGCCAAAATGTTTCCCTATATGCCAATAAAGATTCCCATGGTCCCCCCTAGGGTCCTTGGACACCACTTGTACAACAAAAAAGCCATACTTGGCATTGGGACAAGTCAGAAAGGTGTCTATATAATGCATTATGATTGTTTTTATTGCTGATGCTGTTCATGTGCTGATAAATCCTACGCTTGAGCTTTCTCTCAGTCTTCCCCACATAAAAACTTTGACTTACACTACACACAAGGTAAACCAACCCAGAACTGTTACAATTAGAATAACATGGGGAAGCTATAACCTTAACCTAAATAAAGTTCAATACCTCTGTACTGCTCACAGTTCTGAATGTCCCTTTTGCTATTTTTTTTAAACATCTTTATTACCGGTGATATTTTTAAAAAGTGATGTAGGTACATAGGTACAGTGACAGAAACAGAAAGAAAACACATCACAATGCAATATCTTTATTTTCCTGTAGCATGCAGGTTTTCTTTTTAAGTTTTCATTCACTCTGACATTATACAACTTGCTCAATTCCTGCCCCTCCCTTCAACCTCTCTCCTCCTCCTGAACATTATTGTGCATGTATTGTTCCCACAAATTCCGTTTCTTTCTGTGATTTTCCCCAACCTTTTCTAAAGATCCCATCTCAGGTTCTTTTATCTCTGTTAACAGTTTTCAGTACTTCATTTGTTGTTGGTTTAGATTTTGATTTCCATTTTCTAGTAATTGCCTTTTTTTTTTTTTTTTGCATACTGTGTCTAGGCGATTCAGATCCTACATCCCATCTCAAAAGAATCATTTGCTTAGTTAAAACCATTTGCCATCATAGCATTTTTGAAAAAGTTCTCTGTAGGAATTTTTTTAATTGCCAACTCGTTACATTAAAACATGTTCCAGTTCCTTCTCTTTCCCATCACACCTCCAGTTCATAGGTAGGTACATACTAGGCTGTCGGCCCAAGGGCCTAAGTAAGCCTAGCCAACAAAGTTCCCTGGTTTACGCCAACCCAAGAAAGTTAATTTCCTGTGCCCCTGTCGAGCAGAGCCACAGAAGTGATCCCTAGGGTGTATTTCCTATTTCCCATCCACTCATCAAGATTTTTCTTGAAGAATGCTAATGAGGAGCTTTGTTTGATATAGATAGGTAGCTTGTTAGGGTATGGGAAGTCTCTGCGACAGGAATCTATCCCTCCAGCATGTCCTGTTTATTGTGGTGACAAGGTTTAGGTCCCTACAGCGTGTAGCTCGGAGGGATTGGGATTTCTTTAGGTGTAGCATGTCCAACAGTTCTGGGTTTGACATAGCTTAATATGTTGGGCAGAGATCACCTCGGAGTAGGTGATATGCGACGGAGTAAAGCTGGAGTTTTTTGAGACGATAAGTGTAGGGCATCTGTTTGAGGCCAGTAATTCTCTTTGTGAGGTACTTCTGTGGCCTTTGCAGCTGCTGCAGATGTTTTGAAGTACATTCCAAAAGGGGCATTGTACTCTAATGGGTCTAATGAGTGTTGAGTAGAGGGGAACAATGACCTCTTTTTTCCTGGATGAGAAACCTTTTCTGCTGAGGTGTGCCATGCAGAAGGATTTCCTGACTACTGTGACAATGTGATTATCAAAGGAGAGACTACTGTCCACCTGGGTCCCAAGGTCTCATCACACATTCGGTGTTAAGAAGACTGCCGCCTATGTGGTAGTTCATGGGTACAGAGTTTTTACCAAAGACGATAACAGTGAACTTTTTGGCATTGAGCTTGAGGCCATGGCTCTGACACCAGGCATCTGTCTCAGTGAGGCCCTTCTGTAGGATGTCCATATAATTTGGGGACTCTACTATAACTCCTAGTTTGCAGTTATCTGCGAACTTCATTAGCCAGATGCCTTCTGTGTTAGCCTGTACTTCAGAGAAGTAGATACCAAACAGGAGAGGTCCCAGGACTGAACCCTGTGGTATTCCACTTGTCACTGGTATGAAGTCAGATTTGGAGTCTGCAACTTTTACAGTGTGGGTTCTGTCATTGAGCCAGTTGCCAACCCATCTTGTGACATAGGGATTTATACCTAGTTTAGTGTGTTTAGCTATAATTCCAGAATGGGGGTGGTGTCGATAGCCTTAGTGAGGTCACGATAGGGTGTGTGAACCACCTTACACTCATTTGCGGCTTTGGTGACTGCCTCAAAGAAGTCGACCAGGTTCAGGAGGCAAGATCTGCCTTTCACAAACCCAAACTGGGTGGGGTCCAGAGATTGCAGGTTACCAATGTCTTTGTTTAGGAGTTCCATGATGATGCATTCCATGGCCTTGCAGACCAGTCTCGTCAGGCTAATAGGGCGATAGTTCCCAGGATCAGTGGTGGCTCCCCCTTTGTGGAGTGGGATAACTGTTGCTGTGCACCATTCAGTGGGCACAAAGCCTGACGTGAGGCTATGATTGAACATGGTGCTTAGGTGGGGAGCCACTTCGTTCTGAAGTTCGTGTAAAACGTAGCCTGGGATGTTGTCCGGTCCCATGGATGCTGTGTTTTTGGCTTTAGAGAGTGCTGCTTTTACCTACAAAGTTGTGATTACAGGGACACTGCATTCTTCCTCTAGAGATATGGGCCCTTTAGGGGGTGAGAGGGGAGTAAAGTTAGCACTGAACCTATCTGCCAGTATGTTGGCCGTATCAGTTGGTTCTGTAGTTTTTCTGCCATTGTGCTGCAACTCAGAGCAGATGTGGGTGTTGCCATTGAGATTCTTGACATAGCTATAGAATGCTTTGTGGTTGTCCTTAGA
>NC_056744.1:334916400-334943900 GCF_019279795.1 Protopterus annectens | reverse complement strand
CGGACTCCCACGAGGAGCCAACTAGGCCTTTGAGCACTCCAGCTGCAGGACCTTCGGACAATGCTCCCTCGGATGGGTCTGGAGCCGCTGTGCAGGTACCGGCTTCCGAGGGGGTTTTCAGGCCTACACAGCTTCTGATAAAGGCAAAACCAAGGACAAAGGCAACGACTCCTCCTAAATCAAAGACACCAGCCCAGGCCTCTTATGATCCGGGACCCAAATCTCAGAAACAGTTACTTAAAATGGCAGAGGACTTGCTAACCATGATTAGGGGTTCATATCCCCCTCCAGACAAAAGGCCAAGGCAAGAGTTGGATTATGAATCTTCTGATCAGGCATCAATTTCTTCAGTGTCTTCCTCTGAACAGGAATATTCTTTCCCTCCTTATGAGGATTCTGATGCTGAGGAATCCATTCCGTCAGCTTCTCCCCCTGAGGATTTTTCTTTTGGGGAAACTTTACATGACATGAGGGAACATTTTCACTGGAAGGGACAGGAGTACTCTGAATCTAAGAGAAGGCTCAGGGATTTCCTCCTTCTTCCCCAACATAGACCTTTGGCTATTCCTCCTATTTTGGATATTGTGGATGATGCCTTTTCTGAGGCTAATTTAACTCCTGACTCCGTTCCTCCAGCCCCTGCTAAGCCCGACAGATATTACAGGGTCCCTGACTCCCACCAGTTCCTTTACAAAAATCATACGGCTGATCCAGAAACCATTTCTCAGGGTCCTAAGGGGGTTAAGGCTGCCTCTGCTAAAAATCCTATTCCAACAGATAACGATTCCAGAGCTTTGGAGAGGTGGGGCAAAAAAGTGTATACTTCTGATATTTTATCTATTAGGGCTTTAAATTGTCAATTTCATATGCTAAAATATCAGCAATTTCTACTGTCTGTTATGAAACAAAAGTTAGGTACCATTTGTGCATGTGCAGATAATAAGGAATTACACGATTTGATGCATGCTACTGAACAAGTGGGGAAGCATGGTTTACACTGTGGTTTTGATGCCTTGGAGGCTTCTTGTGGAGCGGCTGCCTCTGGCACAGTCATTAGAAGACGTGTGGTTAAAGGAACAAAACTTACCTGATCAAGTGAAAGCAAAGTTACTGGATGCTCCTGTTCAGCTTAATGTTTTGTTTGGGTCTAAGGCTGAAGAGGTGAAAAAAGAAAATGGAGGATAAGGCAAAATCCATGCAAACTGTTAAGGATTTCTTACTAGTTCAGCCCTCTAGATTTAGCAGAAATTGGCCAACTAAAAATTGGTCCTTTCCCAGCTCGGACAGGCCTCAGAGGGGTAGATATAGGCGCTCCAGAGGAAGGGCTCAAACACAGACTTCTTACAGACCTAGACAATGGAGTGCTTCCACCTCCAGGGGTGGAGAGGACAGACCTCAATCTTATAGAAAACAGGCTCAATGAACTCCCCCTGCATGGCTCCAGGAACTTCTCTGCTGGAAGCCCCTCTAGGAGGAAAACTCACTCTTTCAACAAAATTGGACTTGCATAACCCAAGACAAGTGGGTTCTGGATGTAGTTTCAAGAGGTTACAAATTCCACTTCCATACCTTGCCAAGACCAAACGGATGTCCAGACCTACCAAAACACCAATGGTCAGAGGCATTAAACCAGGTGGGGATCCCTCATGGCTATGAGGGCCATAGAACTGGTTCCACAGTCAGAGACTGGGCAAGGCTTTTACTCAAGGCTCTTTCTAGTTCCCAGAAAGCAAAACTCATGGAGACCCATCCTGGATCTGTCAGTCTTAAATACTTTCCTGGAGATACCAAAGTTCAAGATGCTTACTCTGCAGCAGCTCCTGCCAATGTTGAGCAAAAATGCATGGATGGTGACATTGGATTTAAAGGGGGCTTACCTACACATCCCTATCAGACAGGAGTGCAGAAAATATCTCCGGTTCAAGGCCGGCTCGAAACATTACCAATTCTCTGCGCTGCCCTTTGGCTTGTCTACTACGCCCAGGGTCTTCACCAAGTGCCTGGCACCAGTAGTAGCTTATTGCAGACTCAAGGGTATTCAAATTTGCCCTTATCTGGACGACTGCCTTATTCAAGCAGACAGCAAGGATGTCTTACTCGAGCACCTGGAATTTGTTCAAAATCTTCTCCAGTATCTGGGATTCACTGTGAACATTAAAAAGTCACATTTGACACCCACACAACAGATAACTTTTCTGGGTGCTCTTCTAAACACAACAACCCAGGTGGCATTCCTGCCATCCGAAAAACAACTACAGCTGGATTCAACTTTCAAAACTTTGGCTTCTATAACTCAGCTAACTGCAAGGAAATTCCTGCAGGCTTTGGGTTACATGGCCTCCTGCATCCTTCTCATACCAAATGCAAGACTCCATATGAGGAAAATACAATGGTACCTAAAAAGTGTATGGTTCCAGCATTCCCACAGTCTAGACACACAGATTGCTGTCTTGCCTTGCCTACAAGAGGAATTCCGTTGGTGGACTATGGCATGTCTTCACAACAAAGGGAAAGCCTTCAGTCTACCTCCAGCTAGCCAAGTGTTAACCACGGACGCCTCGTATTACGCATGGGGAGCCCACTTGCAGGGGAAGGGTCTGCACGGTTTTTGGACAGAGGATCTGAAGCACCTACATATCAATTTAAGAGATGTTAGCTGTACAGAATGCCCTCTTGGCTTTCAGGGATCTTCTACAACCCGGACAACTATTGATACGGACAGACAACACCACAGTTATGTGGTACATAAACAAGCAGGGGGATTCACATTCCTACCCCCTTTGCAGACTAGCCATGACTCTATGGAACACCGCTCTAGCTTGCAAAGTGGATCTACAAGCTCAGTTCTTGCCAGGGGAAACAAAATACTCTGGCAGACAGCCTGAGCAGGAACCTGTCAGACCCACACGAGTGGATGCTAGACACCCACATATTCAAGACGATTACAAAAGCCTGGGGCTGCCCGGACATAGATCTATTTAAATCCCCCCTCAACCACCAGTTACAGATTTTTTGCACAAGGACATTTCACAAGCTACTATGGAAAGTGGATGCACTATCATTCAGTTGGAAAAACCTCAAGGAGGGTATGCCTTTCCGCCACTACCTCTTCTACCACGGGTGTTATTAAAGATCAAGCAGGACAAGCCCAAGATGATGATTTTACTTTACCTGACAGACATGCTACATAAGGGTTTATCCTTCTCCTCCATAAAAATACATGCCTCAGCTATCTCTGCACATTACAGTACAGACCCTCCAATCTTTTTGCATCCACTTCTGAAACAATATCTCCGAGGAGCAAAGAATTTAAGGCCCCCTATGGCACCACCCATACCTGCTTGGGACCTCAACTATGTTTTGGAAAAACTCACTCTGCCTCCTTTTGAGCCTGCTGCCCCAACTGATATTAAGTATTTATCATGGAAGACAGCTATCCTACTGGCTTTGACTTCAGCGAGGAGAGTCTCTGAGTTACAAGCACTCATGGCTGTGGAACCTTATATTATTTTTCACCAAGATAGGGTGTCTTTAAGGACTTATCCTACTTTCATGCCTAAAGTGGTTTCCAAAGTGGCTTTAAATCAAACTATTCACCTGCCAACTTTTTTCACTAATCCACAAAATAAGGGGGAAAAGATCTTGCATTTCTTGGATGTACACAGACAACTTCGTTTTTACCTGGACAGAACCAAGGATATCAGGAAAACAGAGCAACTGTTTGTTTCTTATGCAACAAACTCCCAAGGCAAAGCTATTTCAAAACAGACAATTTCTAAATGGATTGCTCATGGAATCAGATTTTGTTACTGTCATCATGGAAAGCAAATCCCAGGAAAAATTAGGACTCGCTCTACCAGAGCTGCTGCTACTTCAGCTGCCTTTCTCAGGGGAGTACCTACCAAAGATATTTTGGAAGCTGCAACTTGGAGTTCAGTGCATACTTTCTCTAAGCACTATAATCTCCCTCTTTACTCTAAGTCTAGGGTAGGCTTTGCTTATGCAGTCTTTCAGGGCCTTCTAGCCGCCCCTTCTTCTCTATAACCACCACCCCTTATCTCAGCTTTGGGATTCAACCCTACAGTGATGACTGCAACAGTGAAACACGATGAACATAGTACAGTTGTGTACACTTACCATAAATGTAGATGTTCGAGTGTCTTCACTGTTGCAGTCTGCTACCCTCCTGTCCCCTCTTATACTTTCACTAGTGTGCTTACCTACTTCACCTTTCTTCTGAGGTGTATTTGCTACAGGGTATGGGGTTTGTTGTATGTTACATTTTTGTTTTACTATTAGCCTTCATTTTTAAGCACCTGACATCTGGGGCAAGAAAAACTGGAGAACATGGCGTCGGCTGGCAGCTTTGTACTCCTAGCGCTCTGACGTCGGGGAGCATGACTGAACAGCTGACGCCGGACCCAGACTTTGGGATTCTGGCCGACCGAGGACTGCCTGCCGGCAGGAAGAACCCTACAGTGATGACTGAAGACACTCGTACATCTACATTTACGGTAAGTGTACACAACTGTACTTTTCTTCTCCTACCACCACTCAGTAAATCATGTCATACCAGCCGTTTGAAAATCCATGCCTAAATCTTCCAGGCATCTATATGGTAGGCAACTACAGACTCACATACTGCAGGGAGGCATGAGGACTGTAAGGCCAAACCTCTAATATCATGTAGGCCTGCTTTAAATGCTAAAGTTCTGGTTACAGGTGATCCATCATAATATAAACTGGCACTGCATTTACCAGACTGGAGAAGGAGTGAGTTATTTTTGGTTTCTCTGATGGTAGGATTGGGGGCATTGGTGTGAGACTGAACCATTCGCTGTCAAGTTGTAACCAACATGGTATTGAATGACATTGGATGGTGTACTCCAACTTTGGCAGGGCTTGGCCACCCAGCAGTGTAAACCTTGGCTCTAGATGACTGTCACTGTTGAAGTGACACCTTGACCCCATGCAAAAAATGTGAAAAGAGGTTATGGATGGGCCTACTCCAAGCGAGATTCCTCTAGTTAGTTAATTGTCACCTGTGTCTCTACAGAGTGTGTATGTATATATATATATATATATAGATATATAGATATATAGATATATATATAGATATATATATATATATATATATATATATATATATATATATATGTATAGATATAGATATATATAGATATATAGATATATATATAGATAGATATATATATAGATAGATATATATATATAGATATATAGATATATATAGATATATATAGATATATATAGATCCAGAAATGTAGCAGAGGATAACGGGCCTTTATTTTTATGATTGATAGCTTTAGTGAAAGAGAACAAGGCAGTAGTTGTGTTTAGTGAAAGAGAACAAGGCAGTAGTTGTGCTGTGGTAAGACCTGAAGCTTTCCTGGGTGCTGGTGAGGAGGTTATTAGCTAAGAGGTGTAGTCTAAGACTTGAGAATGAATGTATTTCTCAGGTATCTTGGAAAGTGGAGAAAGGATGGCTAAGGGGTGGTAATTGGAAAGTTCAATGGAGGAGACGCCTTTATGGAGGGGAATGATGTGGGATATCTTCCACAGTGTGGGGACAGCTTTCTGATAAGGACCAATTAAGTAAGATAGAGACTGGATAAACTAGGGCTTCTGCTGCTATTTTTAGATATTCAGAGGGGAGCTTGTCAGCTGCAAATTTGCTAGGCTTAAGTTTCAGTAGAAGTTTTTTTATATAGAAGGGGGGTAGGTACTGATGAAAAAGGAAAGACTGTGGGCAGAGTGTTTGGTTTTGATGTAGGGAGGGTGGGTAGCGGGTTGTGTTTAGTCAAAGACAGAATGGTTTCAGTGAAGTGTTTATTGAATGAGTCAGTAATACTGCTGGAGGAAGGGGGAATGGTAGGTGGGGGGGGTCCCTATTTTATCTGGGTGAAGAATGGAGTTTATTGTGGACCAGAACTGCTTAGGGTTGTGATGGGAAGAGTTTACGGGAGACTGGTAATACTGGGATTTATCTTTATTTGCTTTTTGACCGTATTGCACAACTCTAGGAATGGCTGTCTAGAGGAGGGGGCTTTAAGCGCCAGTGCTCCCAGACCTCATCTCTGATTTTCATTAGTGCCCTGGTGCTTTTTTGTAGCCAAGGTGACTACTGTTTTGACTCTGGCATTTCTTATGGGGACATGTATGTTTAGGATGTTTAAGAAGGTGCTGTTGAGGAAGTGGACGGCTTCATCCAGATTGAGGTACTTTAGTGGTGTCCAATCACATTTTGGAAAAGATGTGATAAAGGAGAGGGTTAAAGTTTACCCTATTTCAGATTTGCCTATAGATGATGAGTTTAGCACAATTTAAGTGGTGTCTCAGAAGGAATGTTGGAGTGTGGTCACTGAGGCTGTCTGGTTAAGGTTACCATATGTCCGGGTTTCCCCAGACACATCCTCTTTTTTCGGGCTCCTGTCTGGGCAGTTTTGAAAATTCTGTGATTTATCCGGGTTTTAAAACCCGGACAAATCACAGAATTTTCAAAAAGCAGACATCCCTATTTTGGAGTTTTTTTCTCTGCTTTGTTTTTTTTTTTTTTTGATTGGCTCGTATACCAGTATACGAGCCAATCAAAAAACTGAGCTCTGTTCAGTGCGGAACTGCTTGATGTTCCACATTGAACAGAAGAGGGTCCGCTGTGCGCGTTTTTAATTGGCTCGTATACTGGTATACGAGCCAATCAAAAAGTGGAGCTCTGTTCAATGCGGAACTGCTTGATGTTCCACATTGAACAGAAGAGGGTCCGCTGTGCGCATTTTTAATTGGCTCGTATACTGGTATACGAGCCAATCAAAAAGTGGAGCTCTGTTCAATGTGGAACTGCTTGATGTTCCGCATTGAACAGACTAGGGTCCCGCTGTGCGCGTTTTTGATTGGCTTGTATACCGGTATATGAGCCAATCAAAAATCCCCAAACACGGCCCCCCCCTTTTTTTTTTGCTCTTCAACTAAGAGTAGAAAGAGGACGAAAAAAATAAAAATATGTGCTGCTACCAGCACTTATCCTCCCCCCCCTTTTTTTGCTCTTCAACCTAAGAGGACAAAATTAATTAATTTCACATATAAAGAATTATGGTAACCCTATGTGTGGTAGGTAGACAGCCAGCTAAGTATGAATGAGGGTCTTTATTGACTGATATCCAGTCGAGAGTAGTATGTTTGAGTTTTTATTTATCCGGGTAGGTGACTCTATTAGTTGGGAGAGAAAAAATGAAGGTTTAGGTGGTGAGCTTGGGTGATTGTTACTACAAAATAGCCAGTTGATATTAAAATTTTAAGAAAAGATTTCAAGAAAATTCTGATAGTTTCAGTATCAAAATCATGTTCAGAAAATCTTTAAAATTTTGTTAGGAATCTGGCTACTTCTAGATAAGAGAGAAATATTGCTAAAGTGCTCCCATTTCATAGTTACAACAGGTTTCACCAACTTTGTGTAGTGTAAAGTTTCAAAGGAAAAAACATGTAATTAATATAAATGATCATTATGTTCATCTTCTGTAGGGACATGAAGTTAAACTAGCATCCAAGGAATACTGGTTATTTTAAGGAACAGAGATTTAATTTTTTTTTGCAAGGATTATCCATAACTCCTGGGAGTATTTACAAAACCGAAAAATTTGAAATATGTTTGCCATTCCGTTACCACAATCAGGGCATACAGAGGAAATTCCAGGAAAAAAATTATCACCCTTTTTTCAGGGGTTAAGTATACACGATTCATTTTCATAAATTGAATGTAAAATAATTTCTTAAAAGGGATGAATCTCAAACTACTGCTAATAGATATTTCAGGGGTGGCATTCTAGTGAAGGTTCTTCACACAGGCGGACTAGGTTGATGAACAGAGATTTTTTTTTATATATATAAAATTGCATGTGTGGATATAGTTTTATAAAACTTGGGTTGCTTGGCATTGTTATAATGGTTAAGATGTTTACCTCATAGTCACATGGTATAGGGTTTGATCAATCAATTTAAATCATATAAGGTTCCTAAATGTATTTGATGAACTCCTTTTAAGAACTCCATAATTTTGGGAGATTTATCTGTACCTCAGTATGCTAGAATGCCTGTCCCTCCAATGTAGCATATGCTCCAGAATTTGTAGATTTAATAAACAAAAACTCCTTGGACCAGCTTATCAAACCGAGTAATGAATACAGTTATCTTGACCTGGTCCTTACTAATATAGCTTCATATACTATTCCCATGGTATAGCCTTCCCTGGTTAGGTCAGACTGTAAATTAATGACATTCACCTTCTGAATCTCTAAACCCACTGTAACCAGTGTCTCAGAATTTAAGTGTTTGACTATAGTATGAAATTCTGGACAAACATAAGGCATATCAAATGACAAACATCACTAGTGGCTCTGGTACACCACTCTGTTCATAGGTTCATAGAATGATACTAGGCTATTGGCCCGAAGGCCCTTATAAGCCTAGCCAAGAATTCCACCCATGTTCCCTCAAAGTCAACACCTGTTTTCCTTGTCCAGCAGGGACATAGGTGGGATCCCAGGGGTGTATTTTCTGTTTCTCATCCAGTCATCCAGGTTCCTCTTAGAGGGCTAGAGAGGTACTCTGCTTGACATGGAGAGGGAGTGTATTCCGCAGATGGAGCAGTCTTTCAGTCACAAATCTATGCCGCCAACAAGTTCTATTAATGTCACAGATCAGGTGGGTTGCTCAAGTGGTGTTTGTCGTATAGATATGCATCAACTCCATCAAGGCCAAGTGTGAGATGGCCTTGTATGCCAGACACAGGTCACCTCTGAGCAGTTTGTATGAAACTGAGTAGAGGGACAGGGCCTTTAGCTTATCTGCATAGGATATGTGTTTGAGACACTGGATTTTCTTGGTCAGGAACCTCTGTGGTCTCTCCAACTGCTGCATGTGTTTGGCAAGGTACATGCTGAAGGGGGCATTGTACTCTATAATGAGTCTGGTAAGGGAGGAGTACAGGGATGTTATGACCTCCTTGTTCCTGGATGAAAACCCTTGCTTATGAGATGGACCATGTAGAAAGCCTTCTGTACAGCGGAGGCAATGTGGTGGTCAAAGTCAGGTTGCTAACAACCTGGGTGCCCAAGTCCCTCATGACTGATTGCATGCTTAGTATGTTGTTATTAATGTGATAATTATTGGGGACACCATTTTCCCCAAAGAGGGTAATGATGCATTTCTTGGCATTCAGTTTGAGGCCATGTTTCTGGCACCAGTCATTAGTTTGACTGAGGCGCCCTCAGAGGATGCTCACATCACTAGAGGAATTTAAGACAGCACCCAGCTTGCAGTCATCTGCAAACTTCGTCAGCCCCAGACCACTGGTTATGGTTTGCACCTCAAAGAAGTATTTCCTGAACAGTAGAGGCCCCAAGACAGATCCTGGGGGTACACTGCTCGTTATGGGTGTACTACTAGAGGTGGCTTCCTCTACTTTGAGTGAGTTCTATCATTGAGTCAGTTAGCTACCCATCTGGTAACATATGGGTTGATGCCTACCTGGGAGAATTTATCTATTTATTTTATTTATTTTTATTTAACATTTGTTGACCGGGAATGTCCGACTAGGTTCCACAGAGCCTGTTTTCAGCGGAGGCCCGGGGAGAAATGCTCCAGATGCATGTCTTTGAATGTGGGAGGAAACCCACGTGAACACAGGGAGAACATGCAAACTCCACACAGAAGGCACCCCAGCCGAGAATCGAACCAGAGAACCTCTTGCTGTGAGGTGACAATGTTAACCACTGCACCACTGTGCCGCCACCTATTATGGCTGAGTGAGGAATATTATCAAAGGCTTTGGCTAGGTTAAGGGAGGCGGTGTGCACTGTCTTCCGCTTGTCTGTGGCTTTGGTTACTGTTTCAAAGAAGTCGACCGAGTTTAACAGGCATGATCTCCCTTTGACAAAACCAAACTGTGTGGGGTCATGCGTTTGGAGGTTGCCAATGTCCTTGTTTATAAGGTCCATGATAATGCATTCCATGGCCTTGCAGATCAGGCTAGTTAGGCTGACTGGCGTATAATTGCTTGGGTCATTGGACGCACCACATTTGTGAAGAGGGATGACAGTGGCTGTCCTCCATTCAGCTGGGATGAAGCCCAGTGCTCTGGCTTTGGTTGAATATGGTGCCTAATGGAGCTGAGAGCTCATGCCTGAGTTCATGTAGGATGCAACCAGGAATGTTATCGGGTCCCATGGAGACTGTATTTTTTTGCCTTTGAGAGGACATTAAGGACCTCCTGTCTGGTGATGATGGGGGGGGGCAGGTTCTGAGGATGTCCCCGTTTACTGATGGTGGGGCAGGGGAGGTGAAGTTTTTACTGTCTGCATTTTCTTCAAGTGTAAGTAATTATTTATTTTTGTGACAAGATCTTCTATTTTTCTATTGTGTAAGGATTTCAACCATAGTAATCTCATTCGGTTCTATGATGACATGTCAAAATTCACTTATGACAGCATCACCCTAGACATTCACAGTGCAGGTAGCGTCACAGAAAGGAGTTCTATACTACTTAGATAAATGTATAGAACTGGCATTACCAACTAGATCTATATATAATGGAAAATGTGTACACCATCATAAATAAACTTTACAATAAAATAAACCTCTTACATGTAAAGCATAGCAGAAAAACCTTCCTACTGGGGGTAACATCAGAAAAATTGCTAAAAAATGCGAAATATTGTTATAGGTCCACTAAAAGCAGTCCATGAATCTAGGTTAACTTCTGAAGCCAAGGATAATTTAGTTCTTTACCTACCTTAGAAAAATAACTAGTACCCCACAGTGCTCTGTCCTTATTCATTAAATACCCCACAGTGCTCTGACCATATTCATTAAATGCCCCACAGTTCTCTGAACGTATTCATTATGGCACCACATACTAGCAAACAAAGCCCGTGCAAATTTTACCCTACAGATGGCTATTCATAGTCCAATTATCCATGAATCTCTGAGCCCCCCCAATAATCACTAAAGAATATCTACTAAAGGTGCTGTCCAGGACTAAAATCCTTCTAGGGGCCTTGAAATAATCAATATGCCTGACTGTTAAACAGTACTAAATGGCCCCTGACAGAGCCACTCCTTTAACTATTTAACTTGAGTTTAGTCACTAGTTTGGCCCTGAAGTTTAAGACACAGCAGGAATGATGCTACTCCACAAGGGTGACCCCAACACTGACTCAGCGAAATTTAGACCCATCAACCAGACAAGTCTTATTTGTAAATGCCATGCAGCAAAGTATAACCGACCTGATAAACTCTATATTGAAAATCTCATCAGGCTGGACCTACAGCATTTTTGCTTTGTCAAGGGTAGGTACCTGTCTAATGAATATGGTTAGCTTATTTAAAAAGGTAACGAGGCTTTTGACAGTAGTCATGCTGTCTACATAGTGGACCTTGAACTGGCCAAAGAGTTTGATAACAGCCCCCATGCTAGCAGAGTTACTAAGCTTAATGGATTACAAATAGATTCCTATGTGGCAAGATGGATAGTAAATTGGTTAAACAACAGAACCCATACAGGGCGGGGTGCAGGGGCTTCATTAAGCAGTGGTATCCTCAGTGATGGGACTGCTTTTGTTCGATATTTATTTCTTTGAATGGTTAACCAAGTTAGCAGATTACTGCCAACTGGAAACCATTGTCAAATCATTCTGACACAGAAGCCATCCAGCAGAAAGTTGCACTTATAAATACCTGATATACTTGAATTCTTTGACCTTTTACATGTTATGAGGAAACATTCATTTAGCTTTCTGTCATAAATTGCTTATATCAGTATGTCCAGTTCTGAATAGCTGAGTGAATGAAGTGTGCTGGAAGTGGTGATGCAACAGCCAGCCTGATCCATATAGCTGTTCCTGTTAATGAATGCTTTATATTTGTTTCCTCTCCCTAAGTTTTAAGTTAGATCCTGTTCCTGCGTAGACTAGAACTTTGATGCAAAACTGTGACACTAGGTACATTTATTTATTTCTTTAACATTTGTTGACCGGGTTAGTCGGACTGGGCAGATGCCCTTTTTCAGCGGAGACCCGAGTAGAAAAGCTCCAAAATATAAAATGTGAACATTAACACAGTAAGCATAAGGTATTAATAATCTGGATAAACAGTATTAATATATAGTTTTCTACTTTACGTAATCGCAGAAGATAAAAATATATTACAATATAACCCTGATAATGCAGTTTCATCATAAGCATGGTCACAGCACTATTTCTTATAGATGAAAGGCAAGTGGAAGTAGTTTATTAGGAGGGAGAAAACTAGGGGGAGTGGAGTTTAAGTAGGGTATGTGCTGGAGCAAGTTCTAGAGTTTAATGGGTAGGTGCTGGAGCAAGTTCTAGAGTTTAATGGATGGTATTTGAATTTTTTTTTTTAAATAGTTTGTGCTACGGATTGATCGTAATTAAGGAGGAGTTTATTCCAAGCAGAGGCCACAGAGTGATTATAAAGACGTTTGTCAAAGTTTTTGTTGAGTTTGTAGACCTGCAGGAGGTGATGTTCTGAGCTGCGGAGTGTACGGTTAGGTATGTAAGGGGAGATGAGAGTTGAGAGCGCAGGACACGCGTGCAGTTTGTTTTAAGATGGCGTAAGTCAAATTTAGTTGCAGCAGCAGGAGGTGGTGCAATTCTAGCCATTGTAGGTTGTTTTAGTGATGGTCTGAGTTGTAAGGTTGGTTAGTGGCAAATCTAGCTCTTGTATTACAAGTGAGTTCAAGTTTTTTCAACAGATTTGCTTGAAGGTTAGTGAGTATTGTGGCGGCATATAATAGTGTGGGCAGTAAATAGGCTTGTGCTAAGGTGAGTGTGGATTAATTTGTCAGGAATTTAACATCTGTGTTAGAATTCTACGTATGTAATACGGCGAGTGGGAATCAGTAATGCTTTGGTTTGCTTAACACCTGCTGTACATTATGTGAAATGGAAAGTTGTCATGGCTGGTCACTTTGTATCCTTTGCTAATAACTAATGTTGTCTTTCTAGGAACTTTCAAGTTGTGGATGGAATAAAAAGGAAAAGCATAGTCTTGCTCCCAATGTTGTTGCATTTACAAGAAGATTTAATCAGGTGAGTGTCTGACTATGCCGAAAAGGCCCTTTTTCAACAGAGGCCCATGGAGAAAAGCACCACAAAGAAATATTACAGACACATTTAGTTATTTAGACATGATCAATGTGCACACAAATTACAAGAGATATGTTTTTACAGTGGTATGCGGCACATAAACAGTTACAATGGAGAGAACAAACAAAAAAATATTAATTTTAAAAATAAAAGTAATTAATAGATTTGTGGTGTACAGCTGAAATTTGGAACATAGGTAGAATACATACATAGTACACAGGTACAATGCATACATTGTAGATTAGCCAGTGTTTGTGAGTAAGATTGAAAACTATTATCAAGTACTCTAGATTTAGTATGTATATGTTATCCGCTTTCACTAGCCTGGGGAGCAATCATGGCACTGCCAACTTTGCTTGAGAGGTTGCCTGATGAGGTCTTTAAAGGAGACTTTGGATGATGTGTTTTGAATGCTAGTTGGGACAGAGTTCCATTTTTTTAGCCACTGAACTACTATATAGTGCATCTCCAAAGCTATTGTAGCTGTTGGTGACTTCTAGTAGTAGTTTGCTTGATGATCTAAGAGGCATTTTGGCTGAGTGATGATGTACTAGGTTTTTGAGGGCAGGACACTTATTGGGGATGTAATAGAATGACAGAGGCAGAGCTGATTGTAGGTTAGGAGGTTGGGCAGTTCAAGCCAGTGATGTGTTCTGTATGAGCAATTTGCAGCAAAACAGGCAATTCTGTTATAGCAGGCTTTCATTTTGCTTAGTTCAGTTTTGTTGAGATTAGTCAAAATGGGAGATGCATAGAGTAGGGTGGATAGAAGTTGGGAGCAAGCAGTGGCTGATCTTGTGTTGTTGGTAAGAAATGGTTTGATACGGTAGAGTGACCCCAGTTTGGCATGTACTTTTTTAATAGTTATGTTGAGATGACTATCAAATTTTAGGTGGGAGTCTATGGTTATTCCCAATAGCTTAGCCTGTGCCACTGGAGCAATTGGAGTAGCATTTGCGGAGTAGATAGTGAATTGACTGTTAGTGTTTTTGTTAGAACTGGTTGTAATCATAAGCTGAGTTTTCTTTGGATTGAGGTTAAGTTGGGCTTTGGTAAGGTAGTTTTCAACGTCAGAGAATGCTAGTTGAGTTGTTTGCAGGAGGGTGGGAATGTTTTGTGCAGCACAGATTAAGGTAGTGTCATCTGCATACTGAATTATAGATGCATGCTGTGTGGAGGTATGGAGGTCATTTGTGAAGACTGTGAATAGTAGTGGTCCTAAGATAGATCCCTGTGGGACTCCTGTAGTTATGGGCAGCTGAGGAGAGAGAGAAATTTCCCATTTCACAGCTTGGTACCTGTCAGTTAAGTAGCTTTGGAACCAGATAAGAGTGGAATTTGATAGATGGTATTGGTTTAGTTTGTTCAGCAGGATTTGTTGTGAGACTGTCAAATGCTTTGGACATATCCAAAAAAAGAGTTGACACTTGTAGGCCTTCATTTTTGAGACTGTTTGCTGTGTCTGTGAAGCAGAGGAGGGCTGTAGTGGTATTATGGGCAGATCTGAAACCATGCTGAGTAGGTGACGGGATGTTGCTGTCTAGGAGATGGTTTAGCATCTGGGTATGGATGCATTTTTTAGCATTTTGGCCAGGGGGGAGAGTAAAGCAATGGGTCTGTAGTAGTTGACTTCAGTGGAGGTCCTGCCTTTATGTATGGGTGTAACATAAGATATTTTCCAGAGTTTGGGCACATAGTTTCAACAATTGATCTGTTTGAGAGTGGAGACTGGGATAGCAGTAGCATCTGCTGTGAGTTTCAAGAAATAGCTGGGGAATAGGTCGGCTGCTGTTGATGAGGTTTTTAGTTTGGAGAGCATGCTTTTGATTGAAGTAGTTTCAGGGGTCCAGGGAAGTAAATAGTGTGGGAAGAAATAGCCAGGGAATTGTTATGGCTAGGCTTGTATAGGCCGTAGGGCTGATAGCCTAGTACCAACCTATGAACCTTTGAAGTGGTGGAAACTGTTTTGAGGGTAAAGCTTGTATTAGTGTTATTTGTGTTGGGAGGGGGATAGTGAGGAAGGAACTGTCCTGTGATACTAAGGATAGAACTGAGTTCACAAAGTGGGAGTTGAATTGTGTTTCGATGGGAACTTTAGTGTCAGGGTGGTTGGTTTGGGGGCAGCCTTTTGGGTGAATTTTAGTAGCTGGTTTACATTTTTCCAAAGTTTTTGCGGGTTGTGTTGATATTTAGTTTGTAATGTTGTGTAGGATTTTTTGTCAAGCCTAATGCATTTTTTTGCACGGTTGCGCAGTTCTTGGTACTTAGTTAGGCTTTGTGTTTCTTTGTTTTTTTGATAGTAAAGCCAGGCAGTGTCTCTGGACATGAGGATTTGTTTGGTTTCTTTACTGAGCCAGGGGTTTGTAGAGGTTCTTACCTTGATTATGCAAATGGAGTGACAGTGTCTAGGTGTTGTAGAAATGTTTTGTTGAAATATGCTACAGCCTGGTCAAGTGGGAGGGTTTTTTGGGGGGGGGTCCAGTCACAGTTAGAGTAAAGTGTTGAGGACCTCAGGAGAGAATTTTTTTGTGTTTCTAATGGATATCTAATTAGTGGTTTTGCATATGCTTGTTCTACGTATAAAGTATATTATGTTGTGGTCACTTAAGATGTCTGGGAGACTGCCTGTGTGAGGGTACAATGTGGGGTTGTTAGGACCCAGTCAAGGATGGATTCCCTTTTAGATTTTTTATCGCATCTAGTTGGAATCTGGACTAGCTGCTGGTAGCCATGGAGATATATTAGATTACTTGGTGGTTCTGATATACAGGTGAACCATTCTAGGTTGAAGTCCCCCAGAATAAGAGTTTCTTTTGAGTATGTGGAAGAACACCAGGATAAGAAGTCTTCAAGGCTAGCAAGTGTATTACCAGGTGGAATATAGATCACAATTGTGGTGATGACCTTTTTAGAGTGAAGTTGAAGTTGAGATAAGTATGTCCCAGTTATTGGAGGAGGGGTAGGAGTTTGGTAATTGACGGACAGTTAAGTTGGACTTGTACAGTAAGGCAGTTCCACCCCCTTTACGAAGTGGTCTGTCTTGTCTAATGATATTGTAGCTGGTAGGGAGAACTTCTGAGTTAGCTATGTTTTTATTTAGCCAAGTTTCTGTTAAAGCAGCTATGTCTGGGGAGTAGTGTGCTATTGTGGCCTGGAGTTCAGGTATTTTATTTTTGATACTTCTAATATTAATATTTAGCATTAAAAGATGGTTGGTTTTGCTGCTGCTGTTAATTTGCCCAGGGATGAAGAAAGTGGGGGTGTTATGTTCTGACATTTGTGTTGGAGCAGTTTGTGTTGGACAGGATGGATTTGGGCCTGGGTTGGGGTGGATATCCCCACTTATGGTGAGCCTAGAGTTAAAATGGTTATACAGATGTTGGAGTTTGGTGAGGAGTGTGAGAAAGTATTGTGTTTTTTTTTGGAGTAGGAATGAGAGCATATGTGTTTAGTTCTGAATTGGTCCGATATGTAGTTGTTGAATAACTGTGGGCAGATACTATTATAATGTGTGGTGTCTGTATACGAGAGTGCATAATGTAGTGTTGTGCTACTAAGTTTAGGGATATTGCTAGAGTGATAACTTGTGTTGTAAAGAATTGAGAAGACATATGAATCTAAGTCTGCTTGACATATAAGCAGTGCAGTTGTGTGACTGGATGTAAAAGATAGAATGCAATACATTTTGGTGCATCATTTAATTAATTTTGCAGTTGAGGAATGGAATATTTTTATTTACTGCTTTTCTGGTGTTCTTTTGGTGGGGCTATATCACAAGATCAAAACCTTATTTAGTCGAATACCTAAAGGTCGATCTCTAAATATCGAACTGTAAAAATTGGAAAATGGCCGTTTCCACCCATGGAAACAAGTCGTTTGGCCGTTACACAGACTTTGCCCTTTTTACAATGTCGAGTGATCTCGGACTTGGTATATTTAGTTAAGGTGGGTGTGGTTGATCTCTGTTTACAACTTTTTTTTTTTTTTTTTTTTAGTTTGGCCAATGGCATTGTTTCCCTGTGTGGATATTTAGTGATAGACCTTTAGGTATTCGATTACCTAAATTTTCGATCACATAATATACACCATCTTTTAGTAGAGGCCTTCAGTTCTGTATTCACTACTGTGATGTCAGCCAATTAGGGAATAATGTCTAGTAGCTGAAAGTCTTGTTAATGGAGCATTAGTGACTAGTCCGCAACAAGTAACAGCCGCATCGTGCCTTTTATATGGCTCACACTTATAACTCCTCGTACCCCATAGTGGTCAGCAGGGTTTTCAACTCAAAGCTGGTAGGATTTAACCATCAGATTCTGTGTACTGTTTTATTTTGCTTTTCTTGTTGATACTGGGCTTCTTATTGGTTTCTGATGAATGCAATTGCAAGAAATAACTGCAGCATTATCAGTCTGACAGTATAAAAACAAGCACTAATAAGCATAAATAATAGATACTGTGATTTGAGGTAACGTGATGACTAAGACGGCATGTTACCAGATGTTCTTCGTGTTTCACTGTTGCAGTCATCACACTTGGGTTATCCTGCCAGGGGTAACCCTCAGTTGACCCAAATACCATAGACATAGTATTTCTGCATCGTTTGCTGTCGCTCCAGGACTGACGTCAGGTCGTCAGTGGTATAAAATCAGGCAGCCAACGCCATTACATCAGTCTTTCTTGCAGAGGAGCCCGAAGCAGAAGCAGTTCACTCGAGTGGCGGTCGGCCGCTGTGTTAGTATTTTGCTTCCTAAATTGAAGATGAAGTCTTCTAAAGCTAAGTACCCTGTTGGGGATCCTTTATTTCTTGCTCTCATCAGAAAAAGTTAACAGTTGTCCTTTAGGCCCAGACAACGATGTCCCTCGCTGTTGGTTTTGTTCAACACCAGAATTATATGTTGTTGGGCCCTTATTGTAACTAAATATTTTCATTCTCTATCTCCGCATTCCAAAATGGCTTCGGTAAGCCACCCGACTACTGATCTTCCGAAAAAACATAAGGATAAAGACAGAGACAGACAGCACAGGTCCAAAACTGCCAACGCTTCCGTTAAGCTAGTCGCCAGTTCGCCGGTCCTCAGTGAGGCACTTTCACAGCCCCTGATACCTGCTTCTGTGGATTCGCAGGCCACTACTGAGACCCATTTGGAGTCCAGTATGCCGCAAGACTGTTCTTTGAATATGGATCCTGCGGATGTTTCTTCCTAGGATGGGTCTGGAGCCGCTGAGCAGGCACCGGCTTCCGACGAAGTTCTTCGCACTACTGATATTTGACACAAACTGATGACTTCTTTCGAATCTTCAGTTCTTTCTAAAACTGCCGGGTTTCTACAGCCAAGAGTATGAACTACACCTAAAAAACAACGACTCAAGCTTCCTTGCCTCAATCCCAAATTTTTAAAATGGCGGAAGACCTTATGCTTATTAGGGGAAGCCAGCCTACCTCTTCTAAAAGAAAGACGCTTGTCCCCAGCAGTTTTATCTGATCAGGAGTCTCACGATTCTGAGGTTTCTGAATACGAAGACATGACCTTGTCTGCTTGTGAGGATTCAGATTCAGAAGAATCCATTCCTTCTGCCTCTCCTCCAGAGGATTTTTCTTTTGGTGAAACCCTACATATTTTGAGAGAGCATTTCCAGTGGGAATGTCAGGACTATCCTCAGTCCAAAAAAGAGACTCATGGAATTTTTAGATTTACCACAGCACAGACCTTTAGCTATTCCTCCTGTCCTGGATGTTGTGGATGATGTTTTCATGGAATCCATTTTAACTCCTGACACCATTCCCACCTGATCCCAGGACACCTGACCGGTATTAGAGTCCCTGACTCTCACAAATTTATTTTCAAAAATCCTACTGCTGACCCAGAGGTCATCTCTCAAGGAGCTAAAGGAATGAAAACAACCACAGTTAAGAATCCCTCCCTTTTGGATAGGGATTCCTGAGCTTTAGACAGATGGGGTAAAAAAGTATACACCTCTTCAACTCTTGCTATTAGGGCACTAAATTTTCAGTTCCACATGCTGAAATACCAGCAACATACCATGGAACTCCTCAAAGAAAAAATATATACCTTTCCTGCGTGTGCAGAAAATAAATAATTACAGGAGCTTATGCATTCTGCAAGCCAGGTTACTAAACACACCTTGCAATGTGGCTTTGATGCCCTAGAAGCATCCTGCAGAGCAGCAGTCGCAGGTTCTGTACTTAGAAGGCATGCATGGCTTAAGGAACAGACCTTGCTAGACCATGTCAAATCAAAACTATTGGACGCACCACTGAACAAAGATAATTCGTTTGGCACCAAGGCAGAAGAGGTTTTAAAATAGATGGGAGAAAAAGCTAAATCTATGCAGACAGACTTCTTCCAAGTCCAGCCTCCGAGGTTCAGTAGGCATTGCCCCTCCAAACAGTTGTACTTTCCAGCCATAAGGCCAGCTCAGACAATACCTAGGGGAAATAGACCCCCCCCCCAGACAACAGTCCCAGGGAATGCAGAGATCTAAGCAATGGAGTTCCTCCACTTCAAAAACAGGGAGTGCTAAGCCACCCCCTCACAATGACTTTTCAACCCCACCCATTACCTCTGCCCACCTGCTTGTGCCCCTAGGAGGAAAACTTGCCTCCCATGCAAAAAACTGGGCCTCCATCACCAACGATTGATGGGTACTCAACATAGTGTCCCAGGGATACAAATTTTATTTCCACACACTGCCAACCCCAAAAGGGCTCCTAGATTTTCCTCCAAACTAGTGGGCAGAGGCTCAAAACCAAGTTCATTCCCTGCTCTCCATGAGGGCAATACAGCCTGTTTCTGCAAACCAGATAGGCCAAGGTTTCTATTCCAGACTTTTCCTGGTACCCAGAAAAGAGAGCCCCTGGCGCCCAATCTTCGATCTATCAATTCTAAACACTTTTCTGGTGATACCAAAATTCAGAATGCTTGCCCTCCAGCAGCTTCTACCTATGCTATCCAAGGATGCCTGCTTAGCCACCCTAGACCTAAAAGAGGCCTATCTGCACATCCCAATCAGGGATTCTTGCAGGATATATTTACGTTTCAGGGCAGGATCTATGCACTTTCAGTTCTCTTAGCTTCCCTTTGGCTTATCCACTGCTCCCAGAATTTTCACAAAATGCCTGCCATTGCTTTTTGCAGACAAAGGAATATTCAAATTTACCCGTACTTAGATGACTGCCTGATTCAGGCAGACAGGAGAAGCTGTTGCAGCACATGACCTTTGTAAAGAACCTACTGACCTCCCTGGGGTACACTATAAATGAAAAGAAATCCAAACTAGTCCCCACTCAAAATGGGAGCAAGCTTGGACACAGCATTCCAGATGGCATTCCTTACTCCAGAAAAACAGCCACCAGAACCCAGTTATCCACAAGGAAAAACCTGCAAGCTATAGGGTTCATGGCTTCCTGCATTATACTCATTCCATGTGCCAGACTGCATATGAGGAAACGTCAATTGTACTTAAAAAGCCTTTGGTGTCAACACTCTCAGGACCTGGAAGCTATCATACCTATGATACCTTATCTAAGGAAAGATTTTCTTTGGTGGGCAGCAGCATGCAACCGCAACAAAGATTTTTCTTTTTCACAACCCCACGCTGCCCAGACCCTAACCACAGGCTCATCAGATTATGCCTGGGGTGCATACCTGGATGGCAGGTGCATTCAGGGCCACTGGAGCTCAAAGCAAATACATCTGCACATCAAACAAAAAGAGGTGCTAGCTGTTTAGCACGCTCTGACAACTTTTAGACCCCTACTCTCTCTGGGGCGTTTACTAATGAAAACGGGCTACACCACAGTGATGTGGTACATCAACTAGCAGGGAGGAACTCACATTTATCCACTTTGCAGGCTAGCCATGACCCTTTGACACACAGCTTCAGCTGTGCATATTCACCTGCTATCACAATTCCTGCCAGGCTCCCAACACTCTGGCAGACAACTTAAGCAGAAATCTCCTAGACCCACATGAGTGGCAACTAAACCACAGCACCTTCAACCTGGTAACCCAGAAATGGGGCACTTCGAAAATTGACCTATTTGCCTCCCACAACAACAACCAGCTCAGCAACTTCTGCACCAGGGAACCTCACAGCAGGGCCTGGAAAGTGGATGGCCCTATCCTTCCAACGGATGAACCTCTTGATCTATGCATTTCCTCCTCTGCTTCTTCTTACAAGGGTACTACTCAAAATAATGGAGGAAAAACCAAGAGCAATCTTGATTGCCCCAGACTGGCCATGCCAAGACTGGTGCCCACTGCTGTGCAGTCTCAACCTTGTCTCTTTGGCACCTACCTCAGATCCCAACTCTCCTGACCCAGCAGAATGGAGAATTCATGCATCCACAATTGTAGACCCTGAACCTGGCAGCTTGGCTTATTCCCCTGACTTGTCCTCCAGTTGCCAGCCTAAGCAAGCAAGTCCTGGACATTATACATGAGGCCAAACGTCTCAGCACTAGAAAATCCTATGCTGACAAGTGGAAAAGGTATTGCACCTGGATCCAGGCTAAAGGAGCTGAAACAGCACAGTCCTCCCTTCCTGTCATTCTAGATTACCTAGCAGACCTGCTTCATAGAGGCCTAGCCTTCTCTTCTATTAAAATCCATGCCTGTGCCACCTCTTCTCATTACAGCACAGAGCCACCTTTCTTTTCCCACGCTCTCATCAGACAGTTCCTAAGAGGGGCTAACAATTTAAGGCCGGTCAGCGGAGCTCCTACCCCAGCTTGCGACCTTAACTTTGTGTTGAAAAAGCTCACACTACCCCCCTTTAAGCCTGCAGCTTCAGCAGAGTTAAAATATCTTTCTTGGAAAACAGTCTTGCTTCTGGCCATCACTTCAGCTCGAAGAGTTTCACAGCTACAAGCACTCATGGCTGTGGAGCCCTTCATCATTTTTCGTGCCGACAGGATCTCCCTCAGGACTAACTATTCATTTGCCCACATTTTTCCCTAAGCCTCAGAATAAGGGGGAAAGGATTCTGCATTCTCTAGATGTGCACATACAGCTCAGATTCTACCTGGATAGGATTAAGCCCTTTAGGAAAACTGACCAATTACTAGTCAGCTTTGCAGCATGGGCAGAGGGCATGGCCATATCCAAACAAAGCATCTCTAAATGGATAGCACACTGTATCCATTTCTGATACAAAGACAACGGGAAACCATCCCCTAAGGGAGTCAGGACACATTCCACAAGGGCAACCTCCACCTCTGCAGCTTTTCTCAGAGGGGTCCCTACCAGGGACATCTTGGAGGCTGCAACATGGAATTCTGCTCATACCTTCACCGAGCATTACCACCTGCCTATCTTCTCCAAATCCAGGGCAGGCTGTGCAACCCCAGTCTTGCAGGGTATCCTAACCAACCCTAACTCTTCTTGACTGCCTCCACCCTTTTCTTCAGCTTTGGGAATCAACCCAAGTGTGATGACTGCAACAGTGAAACACGAAGAACATAGTACAGTTGTGTACACTTACCATAAATGTAGATGTTCGAGTGTATTCACTGTTAAAGTCCTGGTTTCCTCCCCTCCATCCCCCTTGTTTCTCTCTCTCTTCCTCGCCCCCTACAGGGATTGTTGGTATTTACTTTTTACTGGTGGTGTTCTACCATAACCTAACATCCTATTTGGGGCCTCCTGACATTTGGGGCAAGAAAAACTGATGTAATGGCGTCGGCTGCCTGATTTTATACCACTGACTACCTGACATCAGTCCTGGAGCGACAACAACCGACGTAGAAATAGCATGCCTCTGCTATTCGGGACGACTGAGGACTACCCCTGGCAGGATAACCCAAGTGTGATGACTGCAACGGTGAATACACTCGAACATCTACATTTATGGTGAGTGTACACAACTGTACTTTCAATGGCATGGCAGAGAAATTATTGTTGCAGTCAAAGATTGAAGCACAATAATCCCAGAGATGTAAAACATGAGCTATGTGATGAATGTTGGGGTGGGTGGGGGGCAGGGGTGAATAGAAAAAAATGATTCACTTATCTGAAAGTAGAAAAACAGTAGTGGAGACAGTCCTATGTTTAATTATAATGTAGGGGTTTCATGTTTGAGTCGCACAATAATTAGGAGGCAAACAGAAACTTAAAAGCTAGTAAATCATGCGGATTAGACTTAAGGGTGCAGAAAGATTAAACTGTAAGGGGTTTGTATGTTCTTCCTATACCCAGGCATACCTGTGAACCTCGTAGCCTAAAAAATTCTGTGCAAAGCCAAAAATAATGGGGGCGGTGGGGGGCAATCTCCCACAATCAGGGACAAATTTTAGATATTGCTGTAATATACTTAGAAAGTTAATAGAATATCAGCTTTGCATTGGCATGTATTTTCTGGAGGATTATGAAGTCTGATATTTAATGTCTGTTATGAAAGAATAAAATTGCATCTCACAATTGTTAAGGATGGCCTTGATCATTAGTGTGTAACTGCCATTTTTTGGGCTAAAAATCGAGGTTATGATCTACGGAATTCTGCATTCCATATGATGTGTGTGCATGTGTGTGTGGGCCTATCTTTGTTTTTCCACCTACATCAGAAACTGTTCGCATTTGAATGAGTTCACTCCTTTGTGATTTCATTTTAATGGTCAGTCAGAAAGCCTTGAAGGTTACTTCATACGGTTATTAACATCTGCCTTATGTAGTGTTTAATAGGTGATACTAGTACACTTTATGTGGAGGAGAAATGACGAATTTATGGAGCTGTAATTTTTCTTTACAGGTTTAATCACTGTGATTGTTTCATATGGGGTTATTTCATATTTCTAAATTAAATATTTCTAAAAGTGCTTTAAAGTGAAAGGGTTTTGTAACATTTCTAGATGGATCTGGACTGTTTTTGTAAATTTTTGTTTTAAGATTACTCAATTGAATTTGTGATTCATCAAACCCTTATTCAAATTCAACAACCTCCTATTACAGTCATAAACTTATTGGGTTATAATCACTTGTTTCATAAACTTTTAACATTTCAAACTGCAAATTCAAAAAACGACAAAAGAAGCTCACCACGGCTTATTCCGAAATGTTTAATACAGCCAGAACCCAAAATCTAGTAGTAAGCGCTTTCATGTTTTGAAAAATGTTTCATCAGACTAAGTCACCATTACTCTTTTTATAAAACCTACTCAGTGTCATCATCCAATCCCTTGCTGCATGTAATTATGACATCATGAAAAAATTAATCAAATTTCATGGTCACCTTATATACTGATGGCATATACATATATAAATATATATATATATATATATATATATATATATATATATATATATATTAAAAAACAATAAAACATTAATAAAGCATAATTTGATAAACTGAAAAAAAAATGTCATGATGTCAGTAAGGGATTGGATGATGACACTGAGTAGGTTTTATAAAAAGAGTAATGGTGACTGTTAGTCTGATGAAACGTTTTTTCAAAACGTGAAAGCGCTTACTACTAGATTTTGTGTTCTGTCCATAGTAAACATTTCGGAAAAAGCTGTGGTGAGCCTCTTTTGTCATTTTTTGAATTTGTAGTATTTGTCTGAAGAGGTCCAGCCAGTAATCTTACATGTAATTCATTCTTTGTATTTTTGCTCCATTTTCAATTCTTTCTTTTTTTTTTCCTTCCCTACCACTCTGGTCTCCATTGTGAAATTTGTGGTTTCGCACATTCCATTTAAGGATATGCTTGTTCTTTCCCCTAACTAGTAAGCCCTCTCTCCAACTAATGTATTTACATTGTAATACCTATCACATCTTCCAAGGACAATCTATCCCTTGATTTCGACTTTCTAACTATCAATCTTTGGATGCTATCAAATCAGTAAGGCTGCTTTCTATTCTGACATTCTGTGGATGTTAAGCCTGTTCCATAGGAGGGGCAATCTGTGGGATGCATCTGTTTCTCCAGCATGTTCTGTTGCAAGTCTCAGACAAAATTTAGGTCCCCCAGACCTTGTATTTCTGGTATTGTTTGACTTATGAATGGGCAGGAGATTCATAAGCATGGAGTTTGTGGACCTTGTATGCCAGGCATAGATCACCCCTCAGCAAATCTGTAGGAGACTGAGTAGAGGGAAGGGCTTTAAGGTGCTCTGCACAAGGCAGGTTTGTTATGCCTGTATCCTAATTGTAAGGAAACGTTTGTTTCTCTAGTTGCTGCATATACCTGGTTCGGTACATACCGAAAGGAGCACTGCACTCTGAGTCAGTTAAATACTAACTCCAGGGATCCTGATAAGTCATCCCAAGATGTTATTGAGGCCCATTTAGGCTGGGTTCTTGGTTTTAGTGAGAGCAGCCAGGATATGCTTCCTAGTTGTAGTTGGAGGGGTTATGTTTGAGGGTATTTCTTTGGGGGTGGGGGATAAAGATGCAACTGAATTTGTTCGCCAACAGATTCTTTATATTTCCAGGCTCCTTGAATGTGGTACCATTAACCACCAGTTCAGCACATTGCTGTATACTGCTCTTGCAGTTTGTGACATAGCTGAAGAAGGCCTCATCTTTCACCTGGGAGACTGTCTTAACCTTAGATGTGACTTTGACCTAATTAGCCCTCTTAGTTGCCTATTTAGTTTGATGAAAGAGTTTTTATCTTCATGGGAATTAACCTTCTTGAGTTTTGTCATAATTTTTTTTTTCCTTTTGTTGGAAAATTGTTTAATTTTGAAAGCCACTTGGGCGGTGCATTTCCTGGGCTAGTTCTGGCCTTAAGTCTGTTAGGTACAGCAGTTTCTGTGCAGGCTTCAAAATGGTTGTACAGAGTTTTTGATAGCAGTTCAGCATATGTTGCTGTGTTTCTGGGGTTTGGAAGAGCACTGATTTTTGACAGTTTGGAGGTTATTGAATTTTGACAAAAAAATGGTAAATGGTAGTTTGCCTCAGAATGCTTACTAACTGTTACTGGTTTTATTAGTGTTATTGAGTTGATTTTGATTTTGGAGGAAACAGGTTTATGTCAGATCTTATCTTGCTGGGAGGATGAATCATGGGGGGGTGTACAGCATTTTCCCGTATTTGAGAATACGAGTTCCAGTATATTGAAGCTTTTACTGGATTTATTCACTGTTTGGTCAAGGGTGTTTGTATTTATGAAGTCCAGGAATCTCTGTGCTTGTAGATTTTAGGCCATGTAGGATTCCCATTCTATAGTCTCCCATTAGGGTATTGGGTTGGATAGTAAGTGTGTTCAGTAGGTCTAAGTATGCCTTGTGAGCTTCTTGGGACACGCAGAGTGAACTATATCTGGCTAGGACTTTGTACGGGATTTTGCTGTGGTGATCTACACATGGAGAATCTCCAGCACGTCATTCTGTTTAACCTACCCGGAGGTATGCTTGTTAATGTGCATAGAGATTCCTCTACCCTTCGACCTTGTCTGTGGAGCTACTGGTCTTAGTGTGAAAGGCACTGAAACCTTGCTCTACCCGAGTACTCTTACCACTTTTAAACCATGTCTCGCTAACTGTACCAATATCTATATTCTCGAGTTTGAGGAGGGCTTGGAGGGAGTGTATTTTTTTAATTTAGGCCCCTGGCATTGAGCAGTAAAACCTTGAGGTTCAGTTGACTTGATTTTGCTATATTGGTAGGTTTGTCAATTTGGTATTGGCTAAAAAAAGGCACCATGGGGGAGGATAAAGTTTTAGCCGGTATCAGAAAGCCTAGAGAGGATGGGTGCAGACCATCCTTAACAAAGCAACATGGTCTGTAAACCATGTCCTCCCAAGCTGACAAATATTGTATCCCCTTAGAATGACACCAGAAAGACGGCCAGTTGTTGAAATCTGTCAACTTTTGTTCATACTGTGATATCCTCCTCCATGATAGTAATCTGTTGCTCATTGCACTGTGACATCATGCTCAGTGATGCATTGTATCATTGTATCATCCTCAGTGCTGGTAATGTGCTGGCCAATGCACTGTGACATCATCCTCAGTGATACATTGCATCATTGCGTCATCCTCAGTACTGCTCAATGTTAGGCTCATACCAGCTTGACACACACTCTAAGAGCTCCATAATGTCTTCATATAGTCCAAGGAGGTACATTTCAGGTCATTTTCACAACATAGACTATTGTGCAACCTGTGGTGTAATGACTTGAATGCATGAATGATTTGGTGAATCCTGGCTCCAGATAAGCCACTAACCTTTATCTTCTCCTTGTGCCTGACTAGAGGGGCATCATGTTTTACAATGGAGTTCCCTACGACAAAACTCCAAAGAAGTGTGTTTGCTTGTAAGCTTGTGTGGTGTTAGGTATTGCTTTTGGTTTATGCTTT